>NW_027100722.1:1704867-1797367 GCF_040412425.1 Macrobrachium rosenbergii | reverse complement strand
AATTCCATTATCTCTCTCTCTCTCTCTCTCTCTCTCTCTCTCTCTCTCTCTCTCTCTCTCTCTCTCAACAATCAGTGAAATTCTCTGAATCTCAGGTTATTTAAAGTATGTATGTATGACACCAGGTTTAACACCTTATTACAAAGGAATAACATTAAGAATTGATTTGAAATGATACTATTTTTAAACTCTCCGCTGTTTTAGCATTTACTTCTTTTTTTTTTAAATAAAATGATACACAGTCTACTGAGATTCTTTGGTCTTACTTTGTTTTGATTTCTGAAACAAAATCCCACTCGAATTCCAAGAGTATATTAATTTTCTGGTTGACGTTTATTTATTTCTAAATGGGAGGAAGGTTTAGCATTACATATAAAATCTTCACTAGAGAGTTACTTCTTTTTATTCCTATAAAATGGGAGGCACTAGAGAATGTTTGTAGGATCCACTTGTAAATGCAAATTTCAGAAATTTAGCTTGTCTTGTAGACAACCAACGGTTTTCGCATTTTGGGCGCCCCACTTTATATGGGTCTGTACATGGGTCTGTAATTCAAATAATACACACACACAAACATACACACACACACACACACACACACACATATATATATATATATATATATATATATATATATATATATATATATATATATATATATATATATATATATATATATATATATATTCCCTCTACAGACAGATTACCTGGAACGCTATTAATTGAATTCTTTCATGCTGAAGGCAGACATCCTTAAAACCTACTGCAAATCTATTACCAAATGATAAAACTGCGATTTCCACAAATCAAAGGGGGACGCTAAAATATTGAAAAACCTTATGGACCAATAACTGAAAGTGGTTTTCTTACCTGACCATCGCAGGTGCCTGAAGTATCTATTATTTCATTGGGAATTTTCACAGCTTTGTCGGGTTGAGATCAGTAGACGAATGCGAGAGCGGTATGACTATTCGATACCAGGGTAGTAAGATTTAACCCGAATTCGTTAACGCTCTTCATGAGTGAACTGTTGATAGGCAGTGAATTATTCAGTTCATCTGTCAAGAAATAAAGACATTATATCAATCTGCTCACTTCTCTTTATGCACCGACGAAGCTATACATTTTATACCTAATAAAAAAGTTCATCTAAAACCTACACACATATTCTAACTTAATTTATAAGTAAACCATTATGACAGGAAGGAACTCCCAACTCCTTCGCTACGTTGGGAAATTTATTGAGAATCAGCTGCACAATACGGGATAGTAAGGAGACATTATTCCTCTTCCCTCACACCAGCAGCGGAATGATCAGACTCATCAAAGTACTATATAATATACAGTTATATAGTCAGGTGCCAGGCAGGAAAGCGCTTCGGTTGCCTGAGTTCAGACTTTCATGTCTTGCTCAGTGGGTGCAATCTCAAGTTTCTCAGACAGCTGTTGGTAGACATGAAAGGGCCAATAATAATAACAATAATGATGAAATCACAAAGCTCGTATTCGTCACTCACCTCACCTACAGTAGTTAGGCTACGCAAACACACACACACACACACACACACACACACAAATCCCCAGGCTTATACACATATTCCGTTAAACTACAAAAATGAGGAAGAGAGCACATATTTGCATTAGCTACATATAAAGTGTGATGCAAGCACAACATCCGGTTCCACAAAATAAATCTAAATTTAAATAAATGCATTAAACTTTAGTTCAGCCGTAGTCAACTTGGGCACGAACACGATTGCCAAGTCAGTTCTTACATTCTCGTTTCGTATCACAGGTCAAGTGGGCCTAGCTTCTCAAAGTATACGACAGTTTCCATCAAAACAGGAAATAAAAAGAAAGACTAACAATTTCCCCTTACGAACTTCCCATTCAGCACCTAAACTAACCCATTCCAGGTATGCAGCTTCATAGTACCACAATCTGGTGCTCCTCCCTTCGAGAATGACGGTGAACGAACTTCACAAACACGTGCACGCAGGTCTCTTATTGCACCTCCAAGCTGTGTTTCAATTCGTATTCTTTCAGAATCAAAACTTTCGGCTTCCCATTTACTCTTATTATCTTAATAAGGATAAAGTCACTGGAAAGAATACGAGGACGCTGATTCCAGAAACCATAGGCCTAACAAGGTGACCCTAAAGCTATCGACATGACATGACACCTCCAGTCAGGAAGATGCCAGTTAAAAGCTATTATTAAATATATAAACCACTTACATAGATAAAGGAAAACTTCAAGTCCAGGCATTCAAGACGGGTTGTGCAATCGAAATTCACATCAGTCAGTCATATTTACGTCAAAAGTCACCATCAAACTTCGTAGGATTGGAGTGACAAGGGACAATCCGCCACGGTGAATGGTGAGGTTAACCGACAGATTGGTCGATGCTGGTCGCAAAACAATGAGCATTGGGTGAACCATTCCAAGTAGCACGGAGCGCAAAAGATTATAGTGTGATGTGGTTTGCGGAACGCTCACGTGTTAGGGTCATTTTTCTCGATACTTGCTTCACCATGTTGAGACACCAGTTAATGGCCCCAGCCTGATAGCCTAGAATCACTGGTTCTCAAACAGGGGGGAATTTCAGAGTTTCAGGTGGGGAATTGTGACCATAGATTGGCAGGTTCAAACTGGCTCCAGGACCACACAAAATGCAGTGTGCATCGGTCCGCACTACTGAGAGGTCAAGCTGGGCACTTTCTCTCCGCTAGCTTGTGGGTTTGTGTTGGTATTTTTTTACATATTATTTGGAATGCACCTTTTGAAATTGAGATCCACTGGCCTAGATGAAGGACTCCTAGAGTAGTTTCGTGGGATGGCCTTCTTAATTCCCGGAATGCACAGTGTAGAGATTGGCTGAATGGTGCACACTCCAACTGGAATGGAGGGCATTGGTCATGTTGGAGTGGTCTCTTCACTCACTAGAAATGAGCCACTACGACTTTTCCTGGGTATGCTACAGGAGAAGGTGTACTCAGTGAAAATTAAAGCTACGAAACTCAGACACCCGAAGGAACGCATTATAAATGAGAATGTGGTCCAATTCACGGAAGTGTGAGTTAATGCATCGGGTTTGTGTGAATCTCGCAACTCGCATCGAACTCTGCATCACCATAATGGAAATCAGGCTTGGAGATGTTTTTATCAATATTGCAGTTAAATATGTTGTTCAAATTCTTTTACTGAAATCTAACTAAATTGAAAATATAATCAGTTATAAATAGTGAAATTTCCTATGTGTCCAGATTTTAGGGACATCCTGTACTGTTACAAACTAATGCAATAATACCTTTTTGTATTTCATTGATGTAAAAACTATAAATAGAGCGGATTTAAATCTCATCTATCTTTGGAAAATTTTCTTCAGTGTTTTCCGTCTGTCTGTCTGTCTGTCTGTCTGTGGGTTACGAGAGCCAGAAGAATAAAACCAAATTGGAAGAAGGACCGCTTCAAAGCCCGGAGGAAATGATTGCGGTTTTAGAACGGAATCACTTAACACTTGACACCTCGAGGTATGAAAACTACCTCTGCATTGCGGGTAATAAGAGTTTCCTTTGTTTAGAGCACACACACACACACACACAGAGAGAGAGAGAGAGAGAGAGAGAGAGAGAGAGAGAGAGAGAGAGATGAATTCTAAATACCATAAATAAAACTAAGAGTGAATAATACGCTTGTATTCAATGAGTGCGCTTAAAAAAACGTAAAAAAAAATTGCAATTGTTTATTGTTGGAAAATATAATAATTAATTTTGGTATAAAGATAAAAACGCTACCGCCAATTCGTAATCAGATTTTACCTCAAGAGGCAGATCTAATTTCATGATGGGTTAGGTTCTATATATATCCTAAGCTCACCCTTCCCCCCTTTTTTCACTGTACCATGCATCAACAATTCCATTAGGTTGCTTGTCCAATTTAGCCACCTTTCCTGATAGTCCTTACATTTTATAATTATAGAGTTAACTTTAACATCCTTGATTACTATTCTACTTCGCAATCACTGAATTAGCATTAACGTTATATTTCATTAACCCAAGTACCATCTATAATATTTTTGAAAGCCATTTTATTACGCACATGATTGTTTATCGATATTAGCAATAAATATGTGATTTAAGGTGACCTGATGAATTCAACCGGTGCAAAATATAGTTATTCTGACAGTTTCTGGTGTAACCCAGACGAATTTTGACATTCATTTCCGCTGGAAATGGGCAGTAAGCCTGTCACAACTTTTCCCAAGTCCAACAATCATTGGTGGCCGCAACAGGAAACTGGATTTTTGGAAAGGGGATTACAAAAATTTTTCAAATACAAGGATGCATCCAATCCATACCTCCCTTAACCTAAACTAACCTGAGATACCGAGTCTTCCCTGGTGAACTACAGGGATGCACCGTAATCATCTTCTTGAACCTGGTCTAACCTTAAAAAAAAAGAAGGACCAATAATTTCTTGCTTTCATACCCTGTTTGTTCATTGTCCCCTTTTTCTTCAAAACAAACAGAAATAGTTAAAATGCGGTGATGTTCTTTTAAAAAAATCATCTTAAGATCGATTACGGGTAAACCGATACCACATTAATCTTTCGTTTTTTCTTCGTTTATCAGATGATCATGAAGGTTGCAAAAACGTTATAAGATTTTGAGTTAATATATATATATATATATATATATATATATATATATATATATATATATATATATATATATATATTATGTGTATACATACAGTACATACATATATATATATGTATATATTATATATATATATATATATATATATATATATATATATATATATATATATATATATATATATATATATATATATATATATATATATATACATATATAGAAGGGCAGGAGTGACAAAGGAGACAGCTGGTCATCAAAAGGTGATGTATTTATTGCCGACACGATTCAATAACAACATAGTTACACCATCAAGGCTAAAAGAGACAACAACACAAATTAAAAATACATGGAATATAACTTTGACTTTAAGAGTCTCAACAAATTATACAAAACTTACATTAAAGCAAAACAATCTAAAAAGCACCTGCTAGACTATAAGTTGAAGGCTGAGTGATACGGAAAGGGGGGAGAAGCAGCACAGAAAACCGGCTCAAGCCAGATACAACTGTACAGAGGTGGTGTGAGTGTTCAACTTGGGCACTAACTGCTTAATAAATAACGACTCTAAGATGAGCAGTTCATCACCCTGTCTTTCTATGTGCTGTGGCCTGCTTGTGACAATGTATATATATATATATATATATATATATATATATATATATATATATATATATATATATATATATATATATATATATATATAATCAATTCCTCTAAGTAGTGGATGAATCGTGCAGTACAATTTCTACATCATCAGCAGTTTCATTTTACTTATACAAAGGCTCATCAGTTTTGCATCAAACCTCTACATGTATGAGTTATTCGGATTCTATAGTGCATGAAATTTCATCCTTCCAGTTTTTTTTGTTATCCTTTTCAATACCTTTTTAACACCTGTTATCTAATCTTCCCAGGTCTTCCCCTCCTTCTGAATTACATTCCAGCCACCAACTATCACTGTCTATTCTTTCCACATGTCTGAACCATCTTGTCACCTACAAAAACCTTTTTACCACTTCTTCGTATCTCCCCATTTATGAACATATCAAATCTTCTTATGATGCATAACGTATGCAATTCGTTAAACTCAACGGCTTTATCCTTTTTTTTCCTTCGTGTGCGTTCAACATCTACACTTACCTTTCACTAAAGAGAGCTGGTCAAGAATCCCTTCATGCAATTTTAACTTGCCATAGAAATCTCAATTCTCTTCCAAATATTTTACACACTTCTTTTTACCTCCCTACTTCATCTATTCTGTGACTCTCCCTTTCTCTCTCTTTCTACCATAATCCTTTATATATACTCCTAAATACTAGCAAAAATAACCGCTTCCATTCTTCCACCATCTACAATAACATTCGCTGGTCCATCTTCCTGGTTCCCATTTATCCCATAACTTTCATCTTGCTCACATTTATTTTTAACTTTCTCCTGCAAACACTACCAAACTCTTTTGGCCCGTGTCATTTCCAAACATTAACAATGCTACATTCTGTTCACGGTTCACAAATTCCCATGTCGCAGCTCTGCACATAGATCTATGTACGAAAACACTGAAACAGACACGGAGACATAAGGCAAAATATCTTTGTATTAGGCCCACTTTAAGCCAAAGCAGATACTCTTCCCTTATATATTCCAACATCCATCCCATTTCGCTATAATAGCTTTACATTCTTTTCATGCATTCTCAAGATCCACGACTATTCACATAATATCAACGAGTGAGTAATATATATATATATATATATATATATATATATATATATATATATATATATATATATATATATGTATATATATATAATATATATATATATATATATAATATATATATATATATATATATATATATATATATATATATATATATATATACTGCTATATGTGTGTGTGTGTGTGTGTGTGTGTGTGTGTGTGTTTGTTTGTGTATGTGTGTGTGTACAGTCTCACCCACTCTGTTTATGTATCTTTCCATCTACATTCCGTCTTCGTCTCTACCTATACAAAAAGCATAACCTGATCTGATCACCTAACATGATGTCTTTCTGCTCTGACTCTCTCATGAATTACAAAGCATGTAGACAAAAGGTCATAAATCATTCGAGATGATTGATTGCAGCCACGATGATAACAAGGTGTGCTGATTACTGAAGACAATATCATGAAATAAAAAAATTGAATATAGCGTATCATGACATGATGTACTTTTGCAGGATTGAGTGCACCCTCAATATGAAGAAGAGTTGATTTTAACGCCCAACAGGAACGGCATCCATAACCCTGAAGCATTTCCACTAACATTATTGCTACTAATAACTGGAGTCAGGATATGATTTTTCCATTTATATATAGATACAGAAAGTATCCAATATCACAGCTAGATTTCCTTTGATTTGGTTCTGGCCGAATGATGTCGTTATCATCTGCGATTTGATTCATTAATTCTGTTCTAAGGTTTGGGACTCAACGTTAAAAAGCAAACGTCTTACATGACCAATCCTCTTTATTTTATATCATTCTCCCTCTTTATCAATTATTTTTTGACGACGAAGAATTTCACGGGTAGGTCTCTTGGGGTTGGTGAACATTTTTCCCTAACATTCTTGATTTTAAACTGTTTCAAGGGTACTGGACACACTTTAAACGCCAAAAGCTTAGCACTTTTTGTGGCTTTTGTAAACTATGAGAGACAAAAAGGGTGAAAAACCAAATCTAAAAGGGTGGGGTATTACACCCTTCTCTAATTTGTTTAAAACCCTTTGCTCAATAACCAAAGTCATTAAACGCCTACGTTTCTAATGCAATACTGAGGTCCACAGGCGCAGAACTAGAATTAATAATGCTGACGTAAAGAACTTACGCTTGCTCAGGAACCGAACTAGGGAAAGTATACCATAGTTTTACCAGACCACTGAGCTGATTAACAGCTCTCCTAGGGCTGGCCCGAAGGATTAGACTTATTTGACGTGGCTAAGAACCAATTGGTTACTTAGCAACGGGACCTACAGCATATTGTGGAATCCGAACCACATTTTAGCGAGAAATGAATTTCTATCACCAGAAATAAATTCCTCTAACTCTTCATTAGCCGGCCGGAGAGTCGAACTCGGGCCTAGCGAGTGCTAGGCCACAACTCTACCGACTCGCCCAAGGAAGAGCTACCGAACTAGGGAACTCTTGCTGGTGAGGTGTATGGTACAAACATACATATTATATATATAATTATATGAATATATATACATACATAGATATATATATATATAGATATATATATATATATATATATATATATATATATATATATATATATATATATATATATATATATATATATACTGTATATGAATGAAGCCATAAATATTCTGGATCTTGTGGTCAAAGGTCATGCCATTCAACCCTTAATCACCTGCGACAGCAAATAGGGTTCAGTACCTGAGCGATGTGGAGCTACCTGGGCACATCCTGTTAAATTCCAGTGTACTTCTATCGAGCTAAGCAGCTAATTACGCACAATAAATTTATATGTTCATAGTAGGTCGCATACGTAGTGGGAAAACATCATGGGTCAAGAAACTTCGTCTAAATGAAAGGCGGAAAATGAAAGGGTGGCAGACTTTGGAGCCACACACTCCTACTATATAGTTCATGTGAAAAACATACTAGCAGTCATTGCCATGTTCATTCTTCAACTATACAGGAGGCTGACCAACATGAAGTGCTCCGCTAACATCTGCATGTACTCGGGAAATTCCTTACCTTTCATGGTATTTTATTTTAACCCCTTCCTTACTCCATCCAGCAACCCCATTCTCAGTCACCTGTCTTTTTGAATTTTGCACATTTTCCATCAGCCTTCCCTTCGCTACTCTCCCCTATATAGCAAACAAGTTCAAAACAATCTGCCTCTTTCCAACACATTTTTTATATTCTATGCCGTCTGCACATTTTATGCCGTTGCAACCTTTCCACATCAGCTCTTCTTGATTTCCATGTAAAACTGTAAACTTAACAACCATCCATACACACGACTTTTACTTACATTATGCCCTGGTTCGGACATATTGAGAGATTAGTGCACGAAAGGTTGACGTAATATATAATATGTGTATGTACTGTATGTTCTGTATGTATGCATGTGTGCGTGTGCATATTCTATATATATATATATATATATATATATATATATATATATATATATATATATATATATATATATCCTAGGTTAATTCACCTTCATACATTTATGTGCCCGAGATGAGGTCAGGCAATTACGCAGAGTCGTAAAACGGAAAATGTTAAAATGAAGCCTCAACTTTTATCACCACTACACCATCCGTCTTCATTTATTTCGAATCGCATCGCAGGTTTTGGGTTTTAATGACGAAAAAGCAACTGAAGCTAAGTAATTACTGAGCAGCTTCCTTGCATTGGCCTTTGTTTCACCGTTAATTGCTAATCATTTCGGCTCTCTTAAAGCTGGTTGTTGGAATGATCAGTCACTTTTTTTTTAATAAATGTTAGTTTCGATGCTTTTATTGTTTAGTGAAGAAAGAGGAGGTTTGTACTCAGGACGCTAGAGTGAAGAAGTTCATTCCCTCTTGTGTACAAGTGAAGCGTTTTATAGCGACGCTCTGGTCGGCCAATGACAATAAAAAGAACGGCCCTGGAGATTCATCCAATAAGCGAAAAGCCAATTCTGGCCCTAAGTGGGGAACAGCAATAAAGGAAAAGACATTTCAAGTAGTAAAAGAAATCTCGTTTTATCTTACCATTTTATGCATTGCAGAATGGCTGATACACATATATATATATATATATATATATATATATATATATATATATATATATATATATATATATATATCTATATATGTGTGTGTGTGTATGTATGTATGTATGTATGTATGTATGTATGTATGTATGTATGTATGTATGTATGCATGCATGTATGTATGTATATATGTGTGCGTGTGTGTGTGTGTTACAGAGGGATTTCACGATATCCCTAGGGAATCTGTGATATAAGCAACTTGCTTAGGAACGTTTTATCCCTGAGGGTTAGTACTAGCCATGTTTAGTACTAGTCCTAGGGGATCCAAAGGTCCCTAAGTGCATTTGATCCCCCAGGGGCTAGTACTAAACACAGCGAAACAAATTTGACCTTCCAGGGGCTAGTACTAAACACGGCAAAACAGTGTAGATGAATCACTGTTTTTCCGTGTTTAGTACTAGTTCTCGGGGATCAAATGTTCCTAAGTGAATTGGTCATTTCCCAAATTCCCTAGGAATTTCATGAAATCCCTGATTTCACACATTCCCTGTAACATATATCCTGTAAAAAATTTAAAGGAGCATGATGAAACAGAGTTCAAACAATTATATATTTATTCTAACAGGATAGATTATATGACATAACTCGGACAGTTATTCACGAATGAAAAAAATAAATTTTTTAATCGGTTCCCTTCAACTAACGTGTTAAGGAATTAATTTGTCCTACTACCTGAAGAAAACAAAACAAAATAATTTTCCTTATGACAGGACAAGTTTTACGGCAAAAATTGGTAACAAATTGAATATCTGAAATTTCAGTGGTGAGTGTTGCCACCTCTTCCATTAATGCATTCCCTGCACCTCCTAGCCACGCTTCTGATCAGTCGACGGATCATGTCCTGGGGCAGGTTGTTCCGTTCCTTGACAAGAACCTGTACAAGCTCCCTGGCATGTTATGAGGGGTTTGGGTGGCCTGGAACTCTTCTGTACAATAAATTCCATATGTGTTCAATTGGATTGAGGTCTGGCGACCGAGTTGGCCATGCCATCACTTCGATTCCTTGTCAGTTCAAATAATCCTGTGCCACTCTGGCAGTGTGAGGACGGGCATTGTCGTGCATCTCCATGAAGTTATCACCGACTGCCCCAGCTAATGGTCTGACAATGGGTTCTAGAATCTCATCACGATATCTTATGTGTCAAAAGATCCTCCGTTAATCACATGCAAGTCTGTGTAACCCTCAAAGAAGCAGATTCCTCCAAACCATTAAAGATCCATCCCTGTACCTGTCATCTTGGACAATGTTTCATGCAGCATATCGTTCACCCGGGTGTCTCCACACTCTAACACGTCGGTCACAAGTAGAAACGTGGTATCTGCTCTCATCAGTAAAGAGAACAGACCGCCAGTGACTGCAACTGCCAATTCTGATGATCATGTGCAAATGCCAGACGGGCTGCTCCGTGTTGGGGGTGAGTTCTGGGCATCTTGCAGGGCGTCTGCTTCAAGCAACCTGTTTCTCACTGTCTAAACACACTGACGGTTTTCGTAGGCTAACGTATGCAGATATCGATCCTGATGAGGGGTTGTACATCATCTACGACCCTGTCTAGGAAGCCTACCATTACTTCCTGTCTCTTGATACCTCAACCATAGCCTAGCAACAACACTTCTGGACACACCCAGTCTGTTGGCTACATTCCTTTGTGAAAGACCATCCTCCAACATCTGGACAGCCCTTGCTACCTCCAGTTCCTCTAAGTACCGCCTAGCACATTCCACAAGCATGGCAGGGCAAAACATCAATAGGAAGATGAAGAAGAAACTCATTGTGGCAGTCAGTCTGAGAGTACACTGTATGGACTGCAGCCTAAAGCTAGATATCAGTGAGGGGTACTTGAACTGAACGGCTTCCTAGTTCACAACAAAGATAAGGAAGGAGCTGAAAACACTTGGAGTCATAAAGAAAACAAGGATCTTAAAAGCAGTAACAATATTTCCTAGCTTGCTGTCATTTACTCTATATAGCAAAGATTAAAAAAAGCGCTCCTTCAGTTTTTTTAAGCAAGTGTATATAAATTTATATATGCACACATATATATATATATATATATATATATATATATATATATATATATATATATATATATATATATGCTATATATGAAGAGAGAGAGAATTTTAAGAGATGGTGTGAGAGCGATGAAATCGAAAACTTGCCGTTGCAGGGACCACCAAGTGTAACATACATACCGAATTAATAGGTCATTACCTAAGCTAACAACAACTATAACTACCATTCCAAATCACTGCTTGGCTCCCACCCAGTCACTGACTTGTATCTACAAAATCCTATACATGATAAATGCTTAGGCTTGAAACTCTGAAGCTCAACTCATTTTATATAGCTGACAAGAAGACAAATTTTTGTTTTTTCTTACTTATGAAGAAGACTTATCCAGTAATGTGCAAATGGGTTGTGATAGATTAGTGGGTTTCACCTATACTTAACAGTGTATGGTCCTGGGGTCAAAACACTTGCTCATAGCATGCTAAATTTCACTGGAAAACGCCCTGTAGATGGGAGCATAAAACGAACCCATACGTCTACCTGCTATGTAATCAGCAGTCTTTACCTGGTTCTAGTTCCTAGTTGGACGAGTCGGGAGAGTTCTCGGCCAGCACTCTGCTAGGCCCGAGTTCGAATCTCCGGCCGGCCAATGAAGAATTAGAGGAATTTGGCGATAGAAATTCATTTCTCGGTATAATGTGGTTCGGATTCCACAATTAGCTGTAGGTCCCGTTGCTAGGTAACCAATTGGTTCTTAGCCACGTAAAATAAGTCTAATCCTTCGTGCCAGCCCTAGGAGAGCTGTTAATCAGCTCAGTGGTCTGGTTAAACTGAGGTATACTTTTTTTTTTTACCTGGTTCTCCTTAGTTCTCGATAAGTACACTGTACGCCAGTGCAATAAGTCTACCCCTGTCTCTGCTGCTTATGAGTGACCTTTGATGTTTTTTATATACGGAGGTACAATGGGCATTGGAGCTGACTTGTAATTAAATGCACTGCAATAAAAATGCACATCTACAAGAAATTTCCACCTTTAGGAACATCTCCATTATATGGCAAATGACTGGCGAGCGAAATCGACAGGGGCAAGATGGTAAACAGCGCCTCCAGTCAGTGACAGACATTTCTAAAGCTCAGCATCTTTAATAAATGGATAATTCTATGGAGTGACTTCAAAGAAAAGACAACAGCCATTGCCATATAAATCTATAACTGCTGAATCAAGGAAAAAAGCTTTTAAGCAGGACACCTCCACAATCCAAACTGCTTCATTTACCTACAAAAGAGGCTCATTAGCAGAATGTTCAACCTCCCTACGCACAATGATCTCTTCATCATTTTGCATACACCTTCTTGCTTCCTGGATATTTGGCACTTTGGTTACAGTAGCTTTTCCAGTACATCTATCTGGATCTTTCTAAGTTTTCTTCTTCTCTTTCCTCTACACTCATTCTTACTGTACACTCTTTACACCTGAAAGAGATTTCCATTCTCTCAATATGACCCAACGTTCTCAGGAAACTCCGATCCCTGTTTTCATCATCACTAAACTTATTAACACCGCTTTTTATATTGTCGCACTTCTTATTAATCCATTTCATAATAATCCACGTACACTACACAAACAATAATATGCGTCCCAATTAAAAAATCTCATAAACTCCTTCATACGTCCCAGCATTGCATTTCATTCTTATTCTCTTCCAAATATCCTGCCTAATCACTTCTGCATTCCCCATTCTGTAGCCCATCCTTACTCACACCCTACCTTCATTCCATCGCCCAGCTATATGGTAATTTTTATAATCTCACAGTGCAATCGGAATTCTATTTTCTTCTTGGAATCCTGCACAATTACAAAAAAATCTAACGGGATAGAGGAGGTTTGTTCGGCACTATGACATCCCCTCAAACCATTAGTGACAACATCCATCAGGCAGTTTCTGTGTTAACCTTATATATATATATATATATATATATATATATATATATATATATATATATATATATATATATATATATATATAGATATATAAAATATATATATATATATACCTGTATATATATATATATATATATATATATATATACATACATACATATACAACATACATATACACACACACATTTGAGAACAACCGATACAATTGTCACTGTAACATTCATAATTCAACGCTGACGCGTGGATGAACTCTTATGTAAAAAAAAGTTCCACAACATCAGCCGCTTCAGCACCTAAACATAAAGCTCATCAACAGCGCATCGAAGCCTTTATACGCACACTGCGGCATTCAACCCAACCTCACTCGCATTCTGTCGCTTCCTGAACATTAAGGTCCCTCAATCCCAATATATCTATCCAACCATTCATAGGTCTTTTTCTCCCCATTCCCTTATTCTTCTGAGTTACTGAATTTTCACCAATCGTCCATTCTTCCCGCATGACAGAACAGTCTGAATCAAGTCATCTAGTTAGTCTTCCCGACAGCAAAGAACGGCATTCCTTTACGTTCATTCTCAATTATGTTTAGTGAGAGAACGTGAGTTTCTGTGTGTAATTGTTGATGCAGAGTTTAGGGTTCCTAATAGACGTAAATGCAAACTAAACAGCAATGAAACAAAGGATAAGGGGTAAATATTGAAGGATTACCGACGGAAGAAAGAAAACTTGACTCCTATTACATTTATACAATAAGTAAAGATACTTAAAAGATGAAAGAATAATAATAAAACAGTAGAAATGGGCTTCGGAACGAAAAATCAAAAGAAAAGTAATAAAATAGAAGAAATCAATAAACTTAAAGAAAGAGATTAAAAATGATTAGCATTTATAATAATTGTAAATAATAAAGGAAATAGACGGAAGAACGTAAAAATTCAGTTTCAGCCTCCGTTCATTTTGCAAAATAATCTAGATTGTAAAACTGAAAGAAAAAAAAAAGAAGAGAATATTACCAACCTCCATTTAACCAGTCTGAAAGTCGACGCCAAATTTTCGCTTTCCTTTTTTTACTTTCTTGATCACACGTTGATAATCTTATGATAATGAGACTTCCTGTTGCTTACATTTAAATGGAAAACTTACTTAAGTGATTCTGAGAAAAAGGCAGGATCCACGAACCTCGGGAAGTTGCTCTATTCCCAACCCCCAAAACCAACCTCCTTTCTCTCTCTCTCTCTCTCTCTCTCTCTCTCTCTCTCTCTCTCTCTCTCTCTCTCTCTCTCTCTCTCTTACATACATAAAAGATATAACATCATATTAGTAACTTTTTCAACTTCTGACCTTTAGTTTCTTTTCTCCCTCTTATGTTGCTTAATTCCATTACATATTTATAGTTCCATAGATCACTTTTAACAAGTATGTTTGACCTCATTCTCGCCTTTGTCTCAAATACGACAGTAATAATTAGTTAGGGCTCTTAGGGAATTATTTCGAATGATTACTGTCCATTTTCGTCTGTTTACTTGTCTGTCCTCCTAATAGGCTATCGATGGTTGACCTTTATATCTTTATGTCATAGATAAACAAAAAAAAATTTCCCAGTACCTGAATAAGTAAACAAATATTCATATTGGTGACACCAGCGGAAACAATACTGATAGCAATTCATAAATAACGAGGCCAAGGCCAGGTATAACAAATCAAATCTATCTCTGGCGTTTTAGGAAGAGACGGAACAATGAAACTGAATTAAATGGATTGTATTTGTAGTTTTCTGTAAAAGAAAACTATTGAGATGGCTTTGTCTGTCCGTCCGCACTTTTTCTGTCCGCCGTCAGATTCCACTACTGAGCTACTCCAGACTATGCAAATTGGTATGTTGATCATCCACTTCAATCATCAAGCATACCAGTGGCCCTGCTCAGTAGTTTTATTTTATTTAAGATTAAAGTTAGCCATGATCGTGCGTCTGGCACCGTATAGGTGGCAACAACACAAGCCACCATCGGTTTGTGGCTGAAAGTTTCATTGGCCGAGGCTGAGTGTTTCATGGGCCGTGGCTGAGAGTTTCATACAGAATTATATGCTGCACAGAAAACTCGACAGTACTGAAGAAACTTCAGGGCATTTTTTTACTTCTTCTTTCTAGTAATGAAACAACTGCCTCACAACGTTACTCAGCAGGTATCATTTTCTTCAGCTGACCAACCACATCTGACTGACTAACGAACACACACACACACACAGAGAGAGAGAGAGAGAGGAGCATTTCTCAGTACAGGAAAGTAATGAATAGGAATTAAGAATCTTGTGATATCAGGTACTTCTCTCCTATCTCCCTCTCTCTCTCTCTCTCTCTACTCTCTCTCTCTCTCTCTCTCTCACTCATCAACGTTTATTATGTCGAGTTCTTATTCACTGAGCGCCACACTCTCAAAGGACTTCTATCTATTGAATATAAAATAATCCCTTTCAGAGAGACTAACTTCAATGGTTCACGAATGAAAAACTGTATCCACAGAAATTGCAACAGTTATATCCTATGATTCCCAAGTTCTCTATTGCATATTATTGCAATAGTCAATTACTGGTTGAAGTTAGGTATGCGATGAGTGGATTTAATACCGAGAAGGGACTCGAAAGCTCTTGGCAGCTTTTGGGATCGCGTAAAAGACTCAGAGCTTATGAAAGACCCTTCCATGCGATTTAATTCTGTTTGCAGCACTTTTCGCGTCGAAATCCTTTTCTCAGTCGCAATCAACTTCTGTTTGATGCTATTTACTAAGATGAGTCCGATTAATATTACTGCATAGACTGGAATGAATATAGATTTTCGCTCATTCAGTTCTAAGCTTCCGTCTTCATTAGAATGTTTTGGGAATAATGATTATTTCTTTTCAATCCGTTTGAAACTGTTCGACAAAATTATTTCAATAATAATGAGTTCATCTTTATTCGGTTGAAGTGGCTCCTTTCAGCGCTGCCCAGAACAAGAGGTCTTTCGTTCTCTGTCGTGTAAAACAGAGTAATAGTCTTCTGTAAGTGTAGCTGTGGTATTACCTTAGGGCAGTGGTTCTCAATCTTTTTTTAGTGACGGCACCCTAACTAACGTACTTCTTATTTAACGAATAAAATTATTATCTATACTCTAATCCAAAATCATGCATTACATTAAGAAATATACTGTACAAACAAAGAGTATATCACAAGAATTAGATAAACATAATTAGAGTAGACACACTGATAATAATTATATGAAGACTTCTGCAAACTTTTTTTTTAAATGTTCATTGAGATGATTTAGCCAAGACAAAATTCATGATAATCTTGCGGCATCCCTAGGCACTGTCTGTGGCACCCCAGGGTGCCACAGCACCCAGTTTGAGAATCCCTGCCTTAGGGCATTAGCAATAATTATAGTAACAGCTATTCTCATGATTTCAAGTGAGTTTTTTTAATTATCAGGAGCAGGAGTGTCAATATTATTAATGCACCATAAGCAGCCAATCTTGCCTGGAAATACCACTGACCTCTGGTTTGCCAGCGCTATCCATTCCTCACAGTGGTCTGCCAAAGGAGATGAAGCAAGGTATGCTCAGCCTCTGCATTCATATGACCCTCCTTTATCCATGTCTGTAGTTTTACCCAAGCACGGCCTCGCCAGCAGTGAGTAGACATTCAATGTTCTTCCTCAAAGGCAATGAGGCGAAGTAGGCATTACAATAATTCCAGAGATATTCTTATCTCCTTTAGAAATTCAGAGTTTATGTAGCATTTAAGAATAATAATTCAATGAAAAATGCACATATTTAAGAACAATAATTCAATGAAAAAATGCACATATTTAAGAACAATAACAATGAAAAATGCACATTTTTAAGAACAATTCAGTGAAAAATGCACATATTTAAGAACAATAACTCAATGAAAAATGCATATTTTTAAGAACAATTCAATGAAAAATGAACATATTTAAGACAATAACTCAATGAAAAATGAACATTTTTAAGAACAATGATTCAATGAAAAATGAACATATTTAAGAACAATAACTCAATGAAAATGCACGGTTTTTAGGAACAATTCAATGAAAAATGCACATATTTAAGAAGAATAACTCAATGAAAGATGCACATTTTTAAGAACAATTCAATGAAAAATTCACATATTTAAGAACGATAACTCAATGAAAAATGCACATTTTTAAGAATCATTCAATGAAAAATTCACATAGTTAAGAACAATAATTCAATGAAAAATGCATATATTAAGAACTCTCCGAACATTACGAAAGATGAGTACACCAAATCCTATCGTAAGCCAAGTGACAATTTTTATATTAGTCACACTGGAAAATCGTTGTAAACAGAGGACAAAATTATAAAAGATAAATCAAATACGCAAGGATAACACTGAAATTTCCGTTTCTTTTAGTGGAAAATATCATGTCATTAATTAGACGGGGTGCTAAAAGATAGTTTAATATGGTCGAAAGAAGTATATTTGAATCCTTAATCAAAGAAAGCATCTCTAAGAATGACTGTCGCTAAAGACTGCATAACCTTCATCTGTTTAATATCAAAAAAGACAAGTAAATGTTGAGATTTTAAGGAAGGTAGTTTATTTGAACTATGCGTAAAGGTCTTGATAAGTGTGCCAAACCTCCTTCTTATCAGTTTGGATATCTTTCCAGCCATACGTAGGTTCGTTTGTACTGCCACCTAGCATTTTATAACGAACATTTATAACACTGTATCAGGACCTTGAAGATGTTTTAGAAGAATAAACATGAAACTGGTCAGGATTTTCACCTCATGATTCATTTTCCTTGGTACATCTGCATACAAACACACGCACACACACATACATACATACATACATACATACATACATATATATATATATATATATATATATATATATATATATATATATATATATATATATATATATATATATATATATTAGGTATAATGCGTACCTTTTGGAGTTGTATTGTATCTGGCCTGTAGTGAGCACCAGGTCCAGCTGGGCCAGCTGGTAAGGCCATGAGCTTAGTGTATGAGCACCTGCTGCCTTGTGAGCTGACATCTCTTTAGGTAAAGGCTAGATAAAAAATCGAAAATTGTGGCCTAGCTAATGGGGAGCACTACACATCTGGATAATAGATAGGGATGCAGCTCTGAGTGCTTTGTCGATTTCTGAACAAAGCTTTGCGAAGAGTGATAGTAGGCAAATGGTTGAATAGTATTAGAAATGATACCTTTAAGGAAATATAGTAAGTCCCGTATGTACGTGAGATAATGATGAAAGGGAGATGGGGATTTTTTGTCCTTCATACAATCCCTGGGAAAATATTACAAGTAAACATCTGTAGGGCTCCTGTGGGCACTAAAAAGAGTCTGAATATCCGGAACTACTTAGTTGAGAACTATGAGATTGACTGATTGATTTATGACTGCTAACACTGGCGTCACAGCATCTACTTTATATTCCAGGAAGTTTGAGTCATGGTTTTTTGACAATATCTTTTAAATTAATTGATGGATCGGTGTGTTACTTTGTAAAGGTGTGTTTCACACACTTCCCTAATTTTTGGTAATAAATTCAATTTCCAAATTCAGCTTACTTAGGCACTTTACTCTTGAATTTGATGGGGGTAGCCAGCAAACTGATTAACGCTTTCGGACATACGAGCTTGGTAACTACTGAACTTGTCCTGAGTATCTACTTAAAGTAAATTGCTCACTACTCCCAACTTTCCTCTTCGACTCCACCATTCTTCTCCCTACTCTTCCTTGACGTTTAGTTCCTCGCTGGGTGAGCGGGTTCCGTTCTCAGCTACCACTCTGTTGGTCGCGAGTTCGAATCTCCGGCCGGCCAGTGAAGAACAAGAGGAATTTGTTTCTGGTGATAAAAATTCATTTCTCGCTATAATGTGGTTCGGATTCCACAATAAGCTGTAGGTCCCGTTGCTAGGTAACCAACTGGTTCTTAGCCACGTAAAAATATATCTAATCCTTCGGGCCAGCCCTAGGAGAGCTGTTAATCAGCTCAGTGGTCTGGTCAAACTAAGATATACTTATTTAACTTATATCCCGTAGCCTATGTTACTTTCTTCATGAATGTGATTGTTTTTATTTTGTTTGCATAATTTTGTGATGAAAAGTTATTTCATGTTTATTCTAAATTCACTGTTCTACATATATAATAAAAAAAATAGTGGGTTAAAATACAGAAAGGTTTAAAACCATTTGAGACAATGTACACGATATCATAGATGTATGTCAATAAATCAGTTTTATCTTTCCCTTATTCCCTTATATATATGACTGTGAAATATAACCATAAGCAATATCTTACCTATTCAGATTTATTCTTAATTTTTGGCAGCCTTCTCCTGGCTGTAAACTTTAACAAGACGTATAGCAAATGCATTTCTGCATCCACGGGGACATTTCAACATGTAAGCCATGACTCTGAACAGTGACGAAACAACCCTCTCTGTAGTTACTGGATATTTCATTCATCAACTACAAATTTTTCGGAAACTGCTAAATTCTGTATAACTATGTAGGTCGTTAGCTCATTTCAATTGCAATGCTAGATGTGCCTGAAAAATTCCATTACATAACAAATATTGCGAAGAGAGAGAGAGAGAGAGAGAGAGAGAGAGAGAGAGAGAGAGAGAGAGAGAGAGAGAGGTGGGGAATGAATGAAAAGACGGACGGGGAAGTGAGGAAGGGTCGGTGTTGGGAGGGATAATTACCACAAGAGTGCTTATCCGCATGAATTCGTAAATCTTGCCGGGCTAGGTTTGGCTATGTCCTAAAATTCAAGAGTAAAGTGCCTTTAAAGCTGTGTTTGGACATGGAATTTTTTTATCAAAAATTAGGGGAGGGTGTTAGAAACTCTGTTTCAAAGTACCATACCAATCAATCGATTGGCTTGAAACTGTCGGCAAAAAACTATGACTCAGACTTCCTGAAATACATACTGAGTTTATTGACATGTAATAAAATCAGATATGAAAGTAAAATATAAATAAATAAAAATAGATTTAGGAGGAATTTCATATATATATATGTATATATATATATATATATATATATATATATATATATATATATATATATATATATAATTCTCACACACACACACATACATACATATATATGTATATATATACAGTATATATATATATATATATATATATATATATATATATATATATATATATATATATATATATATATATATATCTTCATATATACTGTATGTGTGTGCGTCTTTGAACAGTGAGATATGTGATGACCTGTTAGTGGCTCCCACGGCAGGTGGGTTTATGTTGACATTGGAATTTGCTTAGTCGGATGCAGAGAACTATTTGATCACGGTCCGAGCACATGGAAACAGCATGTTAGGACGTCGTCCGATGCATCGGAAGTGCCCAGTTCCGGTGGGGTATGTGCGTGTGGTGTGTGTGTGTGTGTGTGCGCGATCGCCCACGGTATATTATCCGGGGGATAGACCCTTACAAGGGCATTGCACTAAGAGAACCGGGTTAGATGTTATTTACGTATCATAGAAGTAAGTAAAAAACATTTTCTATCTTTTTCAAACTTCAGAAGGAAAACCCCCGGTTGAAAAGCAGTGAAAATGAACGATGTCAACATAAAGAATTCTTCCATTTTATGTTCCATTAGACAGTTTTCTGTTTGAACATGTATGTATGCACATTCATTGCAGGTTTTAATATAATGATATATTTCTTTCTACAGGAATTCGAACATTGTCCTGGAAGGGACGAATATTTGGAAGTGGTGTTTTTACTCTTACATATGATGTGACTTTATTGTAGTGAATTATCCTACTTGCTTGTGAGACAGTATCTCCTCTAGTTATGTGTGAATCACTGCATTTCATGACCGTAGCCTTTGCTAAATCACTTTCGTTAAATTTGTCAATAAAGTCTAGTTTTGTATATCAGTGTCTCATTTCAGTAGGCCTTTGTGTAAAGATAGGTTTAGTGAGAGTCCTATGACGAAGGGATCTGATGACCCAGGAAGCCACGGCTGCAGAGACATCTCCAAACAGTGAAGTTTAATTCTGTTCTTCAAACAGGTACATCAATAAAAGATGACCCTCAGACGGGCCAAATTAACACACACACACACACACACACACACACACACACACACACATATATATATATATGTATATATATATATATATATATATATATATACACCCACACACACACACACACACACACATATATATATATATATATATATATATATATATATATATATATATATATATATATATATATATATATATATATATATATATATAAATTGCTATTTTTCAGGAGAAGCATTTTAAAGTTTAAAACTCTCTATACTCTCTATAGGTATAATAGTGACATGTCATGCCCTCTAACGGTTCTTATTACAAATACAAATAAGACTTTTTACCACAATATTAAACAAAGAACGGGTTATCTGCTAGTATCAATAACTCTAAAAACACATTTTTGAGTCGTGCCACTCTTCTGGCAAATGGGCAGATTACATACATACGTTATATGAGTGTGATTTAAAATTTGTTGAGGAGGCCCGAGAATTTAGCAAGGATAAAATGTCCTTCTCTGTCACGTCCCCAAGAGAGGAACCTAGGTCTTAGATCCCCAAGACTAGGACATTCGACCAGCAAATGTCTCACAGTTAAGAGGAAAATAGAATCCTCGCTGAAAAAAAGTTAAGTATACCTTAGTTTAACCAGACCACTGAGCTGATTAACAGCTCTCCTAGGGCTGTCCCGAAGGATTAGACTTGTTTTACGTGGCTAAGAACCAATTGGTTACCTAACAACGGGACCTACAGCTTATTGTGGAATCCGAACCACATTATACCGAGAAATGAATTTCTATCACCAGAAAGAAGTCCCCCTAATTCTTCGTTGGCCGGTCAGAGACTCGAACTCGGGCCTAGCAGAGTGCTAGCCGACAACTCTACCGACTCACCCAACGAGGAACTCAGTCCTCGCTGAATGGATGGTTTTCATCTGACATCAAGAACCCATGAGTGAGTCTTGTATGTCCAATCCTAAGTCTACATAACATTGTTTCTTGTCTCCCTGGCATATAGGGATATGACCAAGGAGATACCGATGACGCAATACTGCGCATTTTTGTATTTGTTGCAATATTTTCCCAAAGGGGCTGCCAAAGAATTTTAATTTTCTGGCCTACTAGTGGATATACATCCCTATATGTTATCTGGGGACATGAATACCCATATAGGTGAGAGTTCTGATGGCTTTGATGAAATACATGGAGGAAGGGTTTGGAAGAAGAAACCAGGAAGGTGATAGATTGTTGGAATCAGCAGAAGCTATGAATCTGGTATTCTTGAATACACGGTTTGAGAAAAGGAGAAGTCATCTGGTAACATACAAAAGTGGACAAAATGAGGCACAAATTGATTATGTTTCAGTTAGGAAGGAAGAAAAGAAAAGCATTATGGATTGTAAGGCTATTCCAAATAAATCTGTTGTAGTTCAACATTGTTCTGTTTAACTATATCTTCCACTTGAATGTTTACTTCTCATGTCCTTCTTTACTACTAATCATTATCTCTGTCTTTCAATGTTCACTTTCAATCACTTTCTTTTCTGGGCTCCTTTCCATGCTAAAAATCTTTCTAGCAGTTTTACACAATTGTAAAAGATCTGGGATGTAAAGGAAATGCCAAGGGACTGGACGATAGTTGGATGATTAAAATGTATAAACAAAAAGGAGGCGTGTTAAACTGTGGTAACTACAGAGTAATAAAGCTTTTGGAGCATGTATTCAAGATACGAGAAAGAAAAGCAGAAGGAATGTTGGGAGAGTTGATAGATATACACGCACAGCAGTTTGGGTTTATGAAAAGAAAGTGGATGCTATTTTTTCAATAAAACAAGTCCAAAACAAGTATTTACAAGGAAACAGAAAAGTTTACGTGTTTTGTGGATCTGGAAAAGGCATATAAATGGTTAGCAAGAAAAGTAGTTTATTGGTGTTTGAGAAAGAGAGGAGTACCAGGGAAGTTGGTAAGGTTAGTGAAGATGATGTATGAGGGGGCAAGAACCACTGTACAGAATTTCCTGTGGAGGTTGGCCTCCATCGGGGATCGCTCTGAGTCCATTCTTGTTCTTCGTCATTATAAACAGCGACATCAGAATTGAAGACAACACAGAACTGTGGGAACTGATGATGTTTGCTGACGTTTTAGTCATGCAGACACAGAAGAGAACTAAGAAAGATTTTTAGCATGGAAAGGAGCCCTAGAAAAGAAAGAATTGAAAGTGAACATTGGAAAGACAGAGATAATGACTAGTAGTAAAGAAGGACATGGAGAAGTAAACATTCAAGTGGAAGATGGCACAGTGCTAAAACAGAACAATGAGTTTAACCATTTGAGATCACTAATAACAGAGAAGGGAGGTACTGAGAAAGCAGTGAGACAGAGAGTGAAAGAAGCATGGGAAAATTGAGAGAAGTAACTGGAGTTGTTTTAGATAAGAAAATGCCATTAAGGCTTAAATTGAAGATTTATAAGACAGTTATCAGGCCCGCACTGTTATATGGGGCAGAAATTTGGGCACTTAAGAGGAAAGAGGAGGGACTGCTGGAAAGAACCAAGATGAGGAGTGTGAGATGGATTGCAAGAATATCACTACTAGAAAGGAGGGAGAGTCAAGATATAAGAAAAATGTGTGCTATATGTAATGTAAAGGAGAAGGCTAGGGAAGCTCATCTGAGGTACTATGGCCATGTAATAAGAAGAGAGGCAGTGGAACCAATCAAGAGAGCTAAGAACATGCCAGTGATGGGGAGGAGGAGTGTAGGCGTCAAGGGATCAGATGGATGGATGTGGTGAGGAGGGATATGGGTGAGGTGAGGATGCAAGGAATAGAAATAGACGGAGAAAGTTGACTCGAGCTGCCGACCCTGCTATACAGTGGGACTAATAAGGTCGAAAGAAGAAGATGGAAGTAGGCATCTCTTGGTTCTGCAGAGGTGACTGCTAACTTAGTAAGTAGACCAGCTCGCTCGTTCCCAAGAACCCCAACATGGGAAGGCACCCAGTAAATATTTACTTCTTTACCTCTTCTTAACACTAGCAACAACCATTCCATGGGTGTAAAGTTAAAAGATTCTAAAGACTGAAGATTATTTCTTGAGTTACAATATATAGTAAAACTATTTCCATTCAGAATTAAAATTTCTTTTAAGGCCTTTAAAACTGCATGCAGATCTGCTGTAAAAATAGATGCAACAGATGACAATCTCTAGCTTCTTTCTGTGTCAGGGAAGGCCACTCCAAAGCCG
This sequence comes from Macrobrachium rosenbergii, assembly GCF_040412425.1. NCBI lineage: Eukaryota > Metazoa > Arthropoda > Malacostraca > Decapoda > Palaemonidae > Macrobrachium > Macrobrachium rosenbergii. The sequence continues at coordinate 1,772,532 of NW_027100722.1, read as the reverse complement.
ATGCCAGCATCTGACTTTGAGCCATAAGTGAAAACTGCAACGGAGTTACCATGTTAGGATGAATGATCTAAAAGTATTGATTTCATTGTCTCATTGGACATTTCTGCTTTTGTCGAATTGAAATATCTACAAAATTTCACTTTTGGTATGTTCAAGGTGGGGGGGGGGCGGTTAACTGAATATCTAGCTGGTAAAATCTCCTTCCTTGGCATGTTTAATTGACGGGTTGTATATTTTGCAAATGGTTGCGGTTGCATGGGGTGATTTTCATAGAACAGCCCCTGCATTCCATTTCTGATACAAATGCTGGTTAAGGGCTTGGGGAGACAGAAATGTGAGATGACAGGCTAAAGATGAGTGGAGATTTGTGGGGGTTAAAGGCCAGGAATGCACATGTTTAGTGAAATTCACAACGTCCCTTTGCATCAGTCAGTGTTGGAGGTAATCACGGTATAACATACCCACTAACCACTCAATGGCCGCGTAACCTCATGTACCACTGTTATTTTTAGAGTTGTGTACTTACTCATTCAACAAAGGGCTTAACCACTGATTAATTTACAAGTATACCTGCTTTACAGAGAAAAAGCAATCACCTCTACATGAAACGTTTTACAGGATAAAAAGCGTATCAATTTCCATACATAAATAAACAACAGAAAGGATGTTTACTTATAAATATTTTAAGATTCTGAAATGCATATTTGACAAGAAATCACCCCCTCCCCCCAAAAAAATGATTATTCAATCGCCATAACCTCAAGTGACAGGTCATTCCATTTAAGTAATCAGAGGGGATCACTTCCCAGTGTCAGTTGTCGCTTGTGCAAGACAACCCGCAAAGCACTTAAGAGAAGTATACCACTCGCTACGTCAGTTAAAGTAGGAAGTTGAGCGCTTGGGCATTAAAAGCAAAGATTTGATTACGAAATGGAAATGATTTGTCATTTGCATATGCCTCAGCAAGACGAGAGAGAGAGAGAGAGAGAGAGAGAGAGAGAGAGAGAGAGAGAGAATCAAAATTTTGCAGCTGTAAATGGGATCAGAGTGTGGTTGTTGGCCATGCACCCTGCTTCATTAACGAAAAGGTGACTTATGTACCAACGACAACTGGCGCGATAAGTAACCAGTTCAAGTACTCACAAAATAAGTTATTTAAACCCGCCGATCGAGCCTCCATCGACATATATATATATATATATATATATATATATATATATATATATATATATATATATATATATATATATATATATATATATATATATATATATACATATACATATATTATATATACATATATATGTATATATATACATACATACATTATTATATATATACATGTGTGTGTATATATATATATATATATATATATATATATATATATATATATATATATATATATATATATATATATATATATATATATATATATATATATATGAATTTTACCATATCACAGTGACGTTTCATATACAAACGTTACGCTACAAATGTCGTATAATATTCAATTCGCGCTACTTCGGAATAACACCGAAGGGGAATTATAAGTGATAAATGTTTTGTTACCAAAGTGACTCGAACACTCGGCAGTACAACCAACGACTTCTATTCATTACGTCGACTGGAAGTCGCTGATTGTACTATGGAGTGTTCGAGTCGCTTGGGTACAAAACATTTATACTATATTTTGCTTTTGGTGATATCTGATAACAGCGCGAATAAGTACAAGCGACATTTGTGGCTTAATATTTGTGGTGTATATATATATATATATATATATATATATATATATATATATATATATATATATATATATATATATATATATAGAGAGAGAGAGAGAGTTTAGCGTATACCAAATTGCACACCACATGCAACCGGTCTCATTGCAAGCACCACTCATTAAGCGACATACAGAGAATGTTGATTTTGGCGTTCCCGTTTATTTCAAAAGGCTCTGGAAAATTACCTGGAAAAGCAGAGCATTATCATGTGTCTTTCAGAGCGTCAGTCAGGCCGAAAGAGTTCCAGCAGGTCTGATAAAATGATAGGATTCGAATATTTTCAAAATATAACATCTGTGTCAGTAATTTCCCTTCACTACAGTTCAGTACAATGACACATTCATGGATTACACTAAAGGGAGTCACGTGCAAATTTCAGTTGGTGTATGAGACGCCAGTTTTTCTGTAAATAGTAAACTCATGAAAAAACCCTCCCTTTGTTAGATTCAAGCCTACGGAAACACACTTACATACATTTACTTTAAGTACATAGCCAAGCATGAAGAGTTTTTCATACATTCTTCTAATATATCTACAAGAGAGGATGCTGATTACTCAGCATATACCACAGAATTCCTCAAATGTTCTTTTAGGAATGGAACTTTCTGTTTGTCGTTCTGTCTTTATAACTTGAAAGTTTGAGAAAACTAACGAGAAGGTTATGATTTCACCATCTGAAGTTAGGCATCCTGTAAAGAGTGACTGTGTCTCTTTCTCTTTCTCTCGTGCTTTCCCTTTTTCAGAGTATAGTTACTTCTGTCTTTGTTTGTTTGTGTGTTTTATACACACAAACAATAAACACAGACATTGACTAAGGCTCATAATAGTAAAGCAATAATATTATCACAGATTATCAATGTAACTGCTTTTTTTTTATTCTGAAACTAAAGAACTTAGCACGACCTTCCCATATTGTGAAATATTTTCATTGGGAAGATGAACACATAGTCCTATAAAAATCTGGTTTATAATTTTTCGCCTTCTGAGCCACTGAGAGAGAGAGAGAGAGAGAGAGAGAGAGAAGATTCTTTCCCCAAGCAAAAAGGAAATTTATGTAGAACTACTGTACATCAGACAGCACCGTACTGTCTCTTTCCGTCCTGAGCATTCTGTAAGGCACGTCCAACAGAAGGTATACAAGACCGACGCAATTACATTTGCCATTTGCCTTCCGCGTTCATTTAGCCGAGCACGCACAAAAACCCCCTCTCGGTTTTCATACGCCGTTATTAGCAGTTTCGCTTATCCTAATTAACGGTCTGGATTGCCTTTACTTAAACGATTTCCCCGCCACTTCGACGCACACGAGGCTCTTCCAGTGGCACACACAAAATGAAATCTTGTACGAATAGTGTCTGTGTGTTTATTCTTCTTCTTATATCCAATTCCTTTCATTACCTCGCCCTAATCTCTCGGTCAACCCACACACCACGTACAAAGAATGAGGAATCAAGGGCCACGCAAGAAGAGCAATCTATTTCTTTGCCTAATGGATTCACGTCAACGCGTCAGAAGTTTTCACAGCGATGGCAAATAAGAGAGAATGATGAGAGGCATTCAGGTTTTGCTGTATAAAGCCCAATTTATACGGATCTAAAACTTCAGGGGCATTCCCAATGCTGATACCAGTATGTATATCGTTATTTCACATTCAGCTTCGGTAATACTCGTTCAATCAGCCGTATAAAGGTGGTCTCTTTCATGTTCAGCGGCAGCTGATGGCATTTTCATTGATGCTTTAGTTACGCTGGGATACAGTCCAGTTTGCTTGTTTATTCGTTCCTCCGCTTTTTATATTTTTCATTTGTCATGGTTACTTTTCCAGATGACAAAGCTGGGAAAGGGTAAAGAGGCAAGCGATGGAATCTGCATCTTATGGTTTTTGTAACAAGTCCACAAGGGGAAAATAAACTTGAGGTGTCAGCGTACTTGATTCCATTGCATTCTACCATGTCTGTCTATATAAGTGATCAAAATATCTCAATAACGGATCAAAATACTTTGACGAAACTTACTGAAAATATTTGCTGCGTGATTAACCTTTGGTGGACGTCGATGAAAGTCTGACAATTAGTTGCTATGTAAGGTATCACCCGCCCCCACCTCCTGCTTTGACAAATCCGTGTTCTGTACCTTTTGTCCTTTTGTCTTCGTTTTTTCTGGTTCTACTGTCTTTTCCAGCTATACGTCGAAAGGTTCAGCAAAGAATTGGTCATGTTATTCTGCCTGACAATAGCCGTTACTCAAGCTGGAGAAAACCATTTTGTTTTGTTTTTTTGCGCTCCATTGTATCTGAAGTTATCGCCATATATACTTCAAATGATACAGTGCCTTTGTATGCATCTGTCATCACTGCTGTCTGACCGTAACAAAGAAAAAAAAAAGATATTGTAATCTCTGTAAACCACTGTTGTTCTGTCAGAACGCTAATACGGAAAAACACTACCCAAAATATCCTTCGTATTATTTCATTATTTCTATTTTCGTAAGAAGCCAGAACCAGGCACGAATTGGTTCTAACAAAGGTCGCTTTTGGTTTATGACTAGGAATGCGTCTGAATAAATATTTTTGAGATACAAAGCATGAAGTGGAACACAGCTACACTTCATAAGGATTTCATGATTTGTGTTTCAGGGTTTCTTTTCAGTGAGAGGCAATGTTTGCCTGATGAGGTTGTTTAAAAGATGAATGAAAATATATGTTCGTATTTTTCCCCTCTGCAACAATCGCATGATATACGTACTAACAATGCCTCATCGTGAACACACGCACTGTCTCTTCCTCACACACACACAGACACACACACACACACACACACACACATATATATATATATATATATATATATATATATATATATATATATATATATATATATATATATACTATGTGTGTGTGTGTGTAATAATGTGTCAATGTGCATCTTATTAACTGTCATACATTTTCCCAGGAAAATTTTGGTTTACACACATGAGATAGTAGAGCTTTTCCCGCGTCATCAGATGTCTCTGTATATATAGTAAAAGTGACGTTATACAGTTTGTTATAGGACACTTCTTTTCTATACTATTAATTTCTTCATGAAAATGAATCGTAAAAAGGAACAGAGGACAGTTTTCTCCCAGAAAGACATCGTCAACCGACAGTGATTAATTTTGCTTTCGTTGTGATCCGACTACTGAAGCATATCTCATCGTTAATTACCAATCCCCACAGTAGATCTGTCATATCCTTAAAGTCGTTGGAATCCAAAGGCAGTTAGCATACCATGTTCTCTTCTTTGCATGGTACCGAATGAAGGTTAAGACACGAGGTCTCACGCTTGTCTTCTCTCACACAGGTAAGTGGCTGGAGGACCGACTTGCAAGCTCATTAACTGAATCCCTACTTATATGCCAAACAGGACGGAAGGCGAGGGAAATATTCAACTCTTGTTGTATCCGGCGGATAAGGGAGATCCACTATTCTGCTTTAAGCAGAAGCAGGCACTTACACCTATACAACCTGGTCATGCCAGTTAGGATCAAGGGCCAAAATGATCCGAACCAGGATGCGAGCAGGACATCAGGATGATTGCCCGACATGGAGTAACAAAATCTTTGCAGGAAGGAGAAATTATAGTACTTTTCAAACCCTGTACAATCCTGGCTCTGGGCGATATTACCGTGCGATATAGCTAGTAGTTGCAGCTAATACCAGCAGTCCGCAAGTATCTGCAGCGTCCGCCGCTGTTACCCTAGTACGGTGGTTGAGCATTTTCTTTCTATTTTACAATAGTTTTGGACCACTTCAGCAGTGCGATGTGAAAATCAGATAGAGATTTATTTCTTATCTCAACTGAGGTGAGTCATTATTCTAAATCCACAATCCTGCGTTAACTATCAGATTAATATAGGGTCATTGATGCCATCATCAAATCGTCAGTAAACAAGTTTGTGAAATTCTGGTCTTATATCGATTTGTGGTCAAGGTAACTGCTTGTCAATTTGATTAATTAATTCATCTCACTGGCACTCCTAGTCTCAGTTCTAGTATTGCACCGCATCATGCATTCTATTATAAATCTGTATTATAATTTAACCCTTGAGAAAGTTACATTGCATAAGAACTGATTATCTTTACATAATGCAAACCTTATCACCCAATCTAGGGACGTTATCACGCAAACCACCCGAACACCTAACAAATCTGTTGTCTTTTTTTATGCATATCATCACCGTTTTATTGATTTGCACATTTACTTTGTCTTATTATTGAATGTGTGGAATCAGGTATTGTGCTGTATTTGCGGGATTTAGCAGAAAAGGGGGAAAACAGATCGGCTGCTTCTGCTGATTACCACAGCAATGTAATAATACATACTCTAAAAAACAAAACTAAAGTGCTTAAAAAATGGTGGGAACCGAACTTGGATAAAACTAAAATTATGAACTGAGTTTAACCATTAGATTAATGACACGTGGTAATTTTTAATAAACATTTGAGAAAAATAATTAGAAGTCGTGTTCATAATTCATAATCCGTTAAACGGTCATAACAAAGAGTACATCGCTTCAGTCGCACAAGTTACCATTATGATATTTCGTTCATAATTCTTTTTCAGTAAAGACTGCACGACCATGTATGTTTGTATTTTGTTTTCAGTTCATCTTCTATACACTGCTTCTAATGTATATTAAATCTATTGTTCATATATGACTTCATGTTTCATGACAATGATTTGAGCGTTCTCGTTCTGTTCTTTTGCTGCTCCTCGTACAATGTGCTAAAATCCGTAATTTAGATTTATTTTGCTCTTCGACAGAGTATTCAATAGTTTCAGCATCCTCTGACCCTGTCCCGTTTCATGATTTTCTTTTTCTTTGTTTTATTTCAACTTCTATATAGATGTCCACTGCGGGTTAATACTGAACCGTTTAGTTAATTACATATTTTAGAGGGCAAATGTTTTTATTCTAGTAATTGTCCTTGGGATCCTATGCTGACAGTATAAAATTAATAGCTTCTGAAGAATGATAAACGTTGATGAAAAATAAAACGATAGAAAAATAAAAATATTAATAACGAAAGGCTTCTGTCTTAAAAAAGTTCAGATACTTGAAGAAAACTTGTATTCTTGTAAGGTATCCAATGCTTTAACTTTCCTTGAAAAATGACTGAATTTTATTAAGACTATAAGGAATCTGAATAACCTCCCAGCGGCAGAAGCTGGACGACCGCTGTTTTTATAAAGTGGAGAAAAAACAATAAAAGTTTTTAAAACTTTAAACAGCAATAACTTTGTTATTTTTCAGACTAGAAAATTGTTTTTTAAACGTCGGCGCCTATCAGGCACGAAAAAAAAAATATTTTTTTTTGGTCTAACGCACAGCGATATAAACTTTTAATCTTGTGGTTATTAAAATAAATATGAAACGTTGAAAAGTAATAACTTTGTAATTTTATTCTCGGAAGCTACCGCTTTTCTCAAAATAGTGAAGGCTTACCAAGATGAGCTTCCTGTTAGGAAATACTCACTGGCGTACTAGAAAAGCAAACAACTGTCAGTCAAAAGCAGTATTATGTTGGTTGACAAAAAACATTTCGTTTTCTTGTCCAAAATACCGGTAAAGCCTAGAAACAACAACGACAATACAGATCAATACAACCAGAAACAACAATAACAATATATACAAAAAGAAACCAGCAGCCAATCAAACACGGAGTTGTGTTGTGTAACACCATTTCTTTTTTTTGACCAAAACATCGATACAACCCAGTAATAACTACAACAATGTAGACAAAAAAAAAAAAAAAAAAAATAGCACAATCTTTGGCAATAAACACTAACGCAGTCAAAAATAAAATAATTGGCAACTAAAAACACTGTTATGTTGTGTGATAAAAACATCAATTCAACGCAATAACGATAACAACAATAAAGACAAAATCAACAATAATTACCAATACAACGCTTATTCAGCAACAATACCTGATAATGATTCACAGTGTTACATGTGTAAGCTATGGCTGGTGAAAATGGTCATGATGAGTGACGTAGCCATCCTGATAACCAACAAAAAGCAATACCAAATACGTTGATTACTCACTGAGAAAGCACTGAAATGAAGGTTTAATTGTGTACTCACCAATGCAAGTGATCTTGAGAAGGGATAGAGAAGGGATGAGGAGCAGTGGTGATGCCTGGAAAAATAAATGGCAGTCAGAAAACAGTGGTAATTATAGCTGAATCCCAAAAACTTCAGTATAACCCGGTAATAATAACAACAAATAACGCAAAACAATTAAAATAATATCACTTGAAAGGTTTTTCCTTCATCTTGATAAAGAATTTATGAATAATTAACATAAAAAATATGTTAAAAACTTAAAATATGGTTTTTTTTTCACAGGAGGAAAACAGTGCACATCTAAACAATAACCAGATATTAAGCAGAAAGGCAGGGCATGGGGAGAGTATGAATCTTGTTTTATTAAGTCAAATAATGAATGTTCTAAATTTAAGTCTTGGTTTATTTAAACTTGATGCTTTAATAATTAAAAAGTTGTTAATAAATATAAACAAAATTAATATCGAATTTTTATACATGTTTCTGCAATTTGAATGAGTAGATTCGTTTGCCTTATGGCTAAGTATATGTTGGTTAGTTTGTGACCGCGTGATCCCAGTTTGCCGTGGATTAACCTTTTCTTTTTAACCCCTGACAATTAACCATCTGGTATTCAAGGTTATACATGTTTTTGGATTTTGCAAGCCTAAACTTTAGTATTTCTTTTTGTTTGGTCTTAGGTTCAGTTTGTGACAGCTCGATCCCGGATTATCCTGGATTAACTTTCCGTTTATTACCCTTTGACAACTGACCATCTGGTATTCTTGTTCTTTTTGTTTACTTTGTAACCTTCTTTATATTTGTGTCGCATTCATTGCCCCCGACGATGCGTCAATGATAAGCGCAGTACTGAACTTCTGCCTGCCTTTTCCTGTGAAATTCGCTTATATATATATATATATATATATATATATATATATATATATATATATATATATATATATATATATATATATATATATATATATATATATGAGGTAATGTATATATATATTTTTTATAAATATTTCTGTTCGACTTTTTCTTCCTTGCCTCTTAGTAGGAATAGTAAACTGATTTCTCTTAAAGCTAGGAACACAACGTAGATTTCTCATGTGAGAAAGAGGAGAGAGTGGCTTGCAGGTAGTTTCAAACTAAGCTTTCCAACCGACCGAAGGGTGAATTTTAACCTCATAAGCTTCATAGGGGTACGATTTTGCTAGGCCAGACCTTAGACCAGTGGTTCTGCCTCAACCTGGGGCGCCCCCTAGGGAGCGTCAGCAGCGTGCCAGGGGCTGGAGCCCTGGGAAAATGTAAAAATTCTAGAATTATATTCGTTATTTTCTCAACAAGAGTGAGGAACTAATATCCAGAAGTTTATAAAAAAAAATGAAAAAGTATTGCCTTTTAACGTTAGTTTCCTATAGTCTGCCACTCTAGTTAGACTCGCTAGGCTTACCATTATTTTGTAATTATATATTTACCTCCCTCCCTGTCCCCCGAAACTCCTTCTCTTTCTCTTTTTTTTTTATTTTCCTCCTAATCTGGGAGGGAATTTTACTCATAGATGCAAGGGGGGCGTGAAGGGAAGGACCAGCTCTTAGAGGGGTCGTGTCAATAAAAAGGTTGAGAACCACTGCCTTAGACATACTGTCTAAGGTCTTTGTCATTTTCCAGATGACACCAGCGACCGTTGTCCAAAGTACGCTTGGGGGAGGAACCTTGAAGGATGCGACCCAAGTCTTGAAGGATGCGACCCAAGTCAATCTGACATCGGTGACTCTCAGCTCAGCTAACATGGCAAACGGACGTGTTCAGTGCTTTCTCTAAGCACTTTGTTTCTCTCCCATTGTCTCCCTCACGCGGGACGATTGTTATTCCTAACAGACCAAGAAAGCTTAATGCAACTGATCACTGCATTATTTAACCCAGCATTAAGTCAGATTGTGGTAATTACTCCCAGTTTTCTTTCTCTTCAACTGAATCTCTCACTTTAATTGTTCAAATTTTAATCCTTTAAAAAGTCCCTAACTGAAACCCTAGTAAGCATATTCATGTATGAAGTCAAATATTAACTGCATTCATTGTTGTCTAGTGAAATAACATAACTTACCCTCCATGGTGTTAAAAGCACTATTCCTGATATAAGATTCATCCCTTGTGATTAATTAATTACTAGTGAGAGCTTCTTTAGTGCAAGATTGTTATCTGGATACTTATTTTCCAGACGTGTGTATATACCTTGAGCCTGGAAATTCCCTCTTGCTTGGAGAAGAATCTGCATCATCAGTGCCAAGAAGCCACAGTTCAACGTTCACTGAATTCAGCTGCTGTATAAAAGCGATTGAAGAGCTTATTAAATCTGTCACGATCATTTCATTTAGCATTGAGGTATCTGTCCTGATTAGGACTAATATTTTGAGCTGCTGTTAGCTCCTGTAAATAATCCATTTCCTTCTATTTTACTTTTGTTGAACCTAGTTTTCAGTAAGTTGACCTAATTAATCCACGCAGTTGTATATAATAAACTAATATTTTGTAATACTAGTTTTCAGCTGGTGACCTTATCCATTTCATCATCTGTCCTTTAGAGCTTTATTTGGCCTTAACTGGGAGACTTACGTGTGTCTCAGGTAAGACAAGGTAATATAAATCAACTAATCGATTATCAACGTAAGTAACACCCAACCCACGTAATAATATATATATATATATATATATATATATATATATATATATATATATATATATATATATATATATATATATATATACGCGCAGATGGTAACATTTTTAAGCGGAAACACGACACGCTAGCTCTGTCACATATTACTCACTGCAATGTATATGAGCAATCTTTTCACCAAGTCGTATTTTAACGGCATCGAGAGAACTTTTGTTGCTGACGACAACAGATTTCAGCATCATGAACTCGTAAGGACGTGTGCTTTGATCAGTTACTCGTGCTTCAGTTTAGATTTGTAAACGCTTAAAAGAATTACCCTGGCGAGAGGACTTACCACGACCCTACATGTGAAAGATCCCATTTCATTCCGGAATGTTCTTTGACATAATTAGTTTTCGTTTCCGGTGGAGAAATGGAGATTATGTTGTTCCTAAACACTTGGGTTAAGGGAGACAGGCTGGCTGGAAAGGTAATATTTGAGGCTTTTCTGTAACATCAGCATGTGAATGACAGAAACATCAAGTCCTTTTAAAAGACTCGCATCCTTAGCAGGATAATCTTCAGATATATTGACTGGAGAACCTCCTTCCTATTGGAGAGAACAGGCCCTTTCCTCCGCCCACTGACCTTGTCTCCTTATATCCTAGAAGCGAGGTCCTCTGTTCACCATATCCCTTCGGCTTCCAAATGAGGGAATGACTCCATTGGTGTCTCTGGCTGAAGAATGACTACTGCTGCTGTCTCGGCGGTGGTAGAGTGGAATTCGCGAAGAGAGAGGCGCGATGAAGCAGTGGAATCATCTTATTGGTTCGAAATGTCTTCGATTCCACTGAAGTGTCTGTTATAGTAGGGGCAAATGAATTTTTTTTTTTTTTTTTTTTTAGGGAAATGAATCAAAGATTCAATGTGAATTTAAAGTCTATGAAAGCAGTTTGAATGTTCCTGGTTAAATACGGCATACGTTTGTATAATTTTTTTTGGGGGGGTTGGTGGATAGAGCTATATTCCCATCCAGACAGATTCCCCAATCAGTGGTTTATTGGAGGTCCTCGCTGTGATTGGGGATGTCACCTGATCAACTCTGCTCTCTTTATCATCATATTGCCCTGGGTCTTGGATGACTGTCTCTCTATTATTATTATTATTATTATTATATTATTATTATTATTATTATTATTATTATTATTATTATTATTATTATTTTGTAATAAAATCACAAGTATATAGTAAATTGTATTACTATCTAAATCATTTAAATATATACATAGTAATACAATTTACTGTATAATTGGGGATTTTCGTTATGCAATTGTTTTTCACGAGATTGTAAATTTCTTAGCATTATTATTATTATTATTATTATTATTATTATTATTATTATTATTATTATTATTATTATTATTATTATTATTATTCAGAAGATGAATCCTATTCGTATCTCAATATAGTGTTGCTGCGTATATTCAGATGAGAGAGAGAGAGAGAGAGAGTGGGGGGGGGGGCTGCAGGCGCATGCGTGGAATCTTGCAGTTACCAATACAGTGTCGTTCGTAATTTAAATTTCTCTCCTCGAGGTCATTTATGTACCCGAATATTTGCTGCTGCTTTTTCGTTGTTGTCGATATTTGAAGAAACTGGATTCCTGGGTCTTCTCCCTCGCAAGGTTTCAAGAAGAAGAAGAAGAAGAAGAAGAAGAAGAATAGGGTGATGAAGATTGCTTCGGTTTCCAATAGAGAATCCGTCGGTATTCGAGAGTTCGTCTTCCTCTTCTCTTCCTCTTCCTCCTCCTCCTTTTTTTAGAAATGTTTGGACGGATACACCGTTAGTCCATTCGCCTCTCTCTCTCTCTCTCTCTCTCTCTCTCTCTCTCTCTCTCTCTCTCTCTCTCTCTCTTTTATAGGCTAAGGAATGAATACACATTTTGCCTAAAATGTGTATTCATGCCATTCCTTGAGATTCCTTTAACAAAATGTTTATTACGAAATGTTGGAGCAGTTGATAAATATAAAGGAAAAATCTAGTTCAGTGGAAGTTTCATAACATTTATACAGTAACCAACAGATGCCATATATTGATGCATATTCATACATGCATACATATGAATACGAGCACAGACTTCCTTTCATGTATGAATTGAGCATGTTTGTGTATTATTAAAACATTATCATAACTTTCATAGTATTTACTGTGCATTGTGAATATTCTTGTGCACAAATAATTTTCGCAAATGTTTTGTGAATTTGTGAAGTGTATGGAGAGAGAGAGAGAGAGAGAGAGAGAGAGAGAGAGAGAGAGAGAGAGAGAGAGAGAGAGAGAGAGAGTGAGTGAGTGAGTTCCCTTCGTGCATTTTTTTAACTCCTCTATTAAAATTAAAATAAGCAATTAGAAAGTAAATGGAGAGAGAGAGAGGATTCTCCCCGTGTTATTCTTATTTATTCCAACTCATCCTCCCTCAAACTCGAGTAAATTCCTATCCCGGAACCGGGCAACATACAAGGTCTTCTCACGGCTGACCCAAAATTGGGATCTAATGCGCAGGTAGAGGTTGTGACGTCAAACGGTCTACTCACGGTCCTTAGTGATCTCTGACTGATCAGTTCGTTTACAAACAAACACTTTAGGCCTTGCTTCCACATATTTGGTATTGATATTGTCCGTAATAGCGGCCTTATATTTTTTTCTTTCTTGCTGCAATTTAGACAGTTTAAGTGCAATCCAGTTGATTTGCCTTGTTGATAAGTGGTTTGATTTATTCAGTTCTGGAGTGCCTTTCGATAGAAAGTCTTCACGGAATGCTTACGGGCTAATCTTAGAAACCAAAACAACACGGAATGCTTACGGGCTAATCTTAGAAACCAAAACAAAACATTGCAAGAGATGATACACCTATCCAGAACAATGAAAAGTCTGGGAGGAAAAGGACTTTACCCTTTCCAAAAAGGCCTTGTGATATCTTGCAAATCTCTAACGAACTTGCCAGGGATGTTAGGTGAAAATTTTGCAATATCATACAACTTGACTCATAGGTTGAATCGAGATGGACTGGAACACTTTTTTGGCTGTATACGGTAAATGGGAAAAGAGAGAACTCTATGAGGCGCAAAATACAATGTTGAAAATTGTATTAGCGATAATATGACTGAGGTCTCATTTTCTAACTTGATAACTAAAGAAAGCACTTCTTACGAGGCTGAAGAAACATCTCTTCAGAAAGCGTTAAGCTTATCGGCAATATTGTTTCGTTTGCCAATGGAGGAATTGCAGGATGACAATGAAGACAAAACTGAAGAAGGAGGCATGCAATATGTGGGTGGTTTTGTAGCCCGTAAGTTTCCCCGAATATGACTTTCTAGGAACTAAAGAATCGAAGGAGATGGCACAAGGATCGGCACTATAAGTAGAACAAATGAGAAGCTAATGAAACCTCATTTGAATTTTTGAACAATTGAATCGATGGAAAAGGTATTTATTTGTTATCATTGTAAACATAACGAAAAAGTTGGTCACATAATTGGATAATTGTTAATCTTATGTATACATGTACTCGTATATGTGTATTTGAGTGTGAGTTGTATATTAGAGTGAAAAATGTTTTTTCGTTTTTAAGTTCCAGTTGTAATTATTTGCATGAATACACGTATAGAAATAAATATGGTCAACATGTGCTTTGTTTCCCTAAAAGAATGAGTCATAATTTTTAATATTAAAAAGAGTCAACGAGGAAACAGGAGAAAAGTTTTCCCATTTGTACAGAGCTTGGGCAGAGGAGAAAGCAAGTAGACCGCGTGACGTCACGTTTCTTAACTCCCATCTCCTTACCCGCGTTAATCCTGCGCGTGAGAAGACCTTGTATTCTCTAGACCTGTATTCTCTAGACCTTGATCTGAGCGGTTTTATTCCATCAGGAGTTGTCGAAAGCGGAGGACGTGTCGGTCAAGATTGCGAGGCTGTGTCACTTTTATGACCGGAGGCAAGATTAGGTTAAGAGGCTTACCTTGTTTTCGGGGACAAATTGACCCTACGTGATTTCACCTTTGATGATAATGAGGATTTACTCTCTCTCTCTCTCTCTCTCTCTCTCTCTCTCTCTCTCTCAGCTAGAATTCAGTGAAGCAGTTAGTGCGTATCTTTTAAGTTTATCTTTATTTTTGAAGCTGATTTATTAGACAAGATCTCTCAGTGATACAGTATTCGCTGGTGGTCACCCATCTACGTAACAACCAAAGCCAGATTTGTTTAACATTGCGAATGGAGAAGGTTAGTGGCTTAGTAGCTGAGTTCAGTAGCTGCTTGGCAGAAAGATTGCGCGTGTGAGTGTGTTGGTGCAAATCAGCATGTTACAAATGGAAGCTATTTCTCCCTTCACGCTTTTATTATTGTTTCTGTGCCAGAACGTCGTCTCTCGTTCTCTCTAAGGATTGGTATCCCTAAGAATTGATGTATATCTATTCTGAGTTTGTCCTAATGTATACTCTATGTATATATCCCATTAAGCTTAAGGAACCTTTTGCTCCGTTTTCTATATCCTTGCAGTTCTTCCCTCCTAATAAATTTCACCTTTTCTCTCGGAACTGATTTCCTTCTAAGCACGAACTCCCATATCCTCTTCTTATCCGTTTTTTTAATCATTCGTTTTATCTCTCTCTCTCTCTCTCTCTCTCTCTCTCTCTCTCTCTCTCTCGATATATCTCTCTCTGATATAAATTTAGCTCTTTTTGGATAACTCACTCGGATGTTAAAACTCTCGCCATTCCGTGATTGGAAATACTTCGTTAATTCCCCTTTCTATTAATTCCCATTTCTTTCGTCTTTTTTTTCTCAGGCGAGTGTGTGTGTGTATGTATGTATGTATATATGTATGTATACATTAAAACTGCGTTTAAGCTAATACGAGAAGAGCTTAAACGTCCCAGTCTGTTCAAAATATCTTCCCCTCCGCAATATTTTTGGTAATGAAATAAAACAGCCAAATTAAACTAATTAAAAACAGGAAAGAATTTCAATTAAGGCATAAAATCCGATTATTGGGATTCATCTTAATCCGTTTGTGGTCCAGAGGGAGCTACAAATCGGCAACGGGTACAGTTTCTTCTTCTCGCGAGTTTGTTGTGGGAAATAGCACTTAAGCAATGGTTTTTGTTATGGCTGTGCTTAAGTAGTTATATATACATGAAATTCCAATATACACACTTTTCCCACTCGGTAGATGGTGGCTCCAGAAGATAACAGCCTTCCGGTTACTTTACAAATCTTTTAGGGATGGAGTTGCTAGCCCTACGCTATTGAATGAGTGCCTAATGCTGTTTCACTAAGCCGTGTCACTCCCTTTGCACTTTGCTGGATTGGCTTGTAAAAGATTGTTTTGTTAAACTTTATTAGGCTCAGGTTGCGTCTAAACTGCAGTAAAACATGTCATGAACATGTTGGCAACTTATCACATACATATCACAAACATTTTGAGTGCATGTTACCGACTTGTTGGCAGTCCTTTCCGTTGCTTCATAAGATTGTCCAGCCTTTACCGAAGATCGTTCTCCACTTACGGTTGTTGACTTGTTTTCAACTTGTTTGTGATATGTATGGGATAAGTTACCGACGCGCGTGTGTGTGTATGACATGTTTTACTGGAGTGCGGACGCACCCTTACATGGTTAATGAAGCATCTCTCTCTCTCTCTCTCTCTCTCTCTCTCTCTCTCTCTCTCTCTCTCTCTCTCTCTCGCACATAATGGGAAGTATAATCCCTCTCTTTGTGTGTTGCAGGAGCCAGATAGAGTCGGCTTGAATATTTATATCTTTAGGTTTTGTTCACTTTTGGAAAACCAAATTACTGATACTTTCTGTCAGTTCTTTTGGGTGATTTTTTATTTTAAACAGAACAGATGTTATTTACTGTTTCGGTTGAGATTTACGTAAAAAATCAAGCGTTTGTTAAAGATAACGAATTCCGTGTTTGCAATGTGCATGCAATTTGTACGAAGTGAAAAATTAATAACAGAATTATTTGGGGTTTCATGTTTACTGTTACATAAATTATGGTACATAAATTATGTAGAAATTCTCCAATGAATAACATCTATTTGAATGTCAGATGTATAAGAAAATATTTGCATTTTGTATCTCATGGCCGTGGGTGCATATTCCTTTCATTTGTTTTGTGATGTAATGAATAGCCGGTCGAATGGAAGGTTAAGTCTACAACAAATATGTGATTGTGGCGGGAGAGTGAACGGTCTGCTTTTGTTTTTGTTTATTTATTATTTTATTTATATTTGTGGACGGGTTTATGCCTTTGTTTTATAGTCACAAATGTATGTTGGTTCTGAAAATTGTATAGTTTATCGTTTTCCAAAAGAAAAAGTTGGTTTATCACCAATTTTACTGCCAAAGTTGGCCAGTGTATCAAAAGGTATATGTTGATTCCAGAATGGTATAATTTATCGTTTTCCTAAAGAAGAAAGTTGGTTTATCACCAATTTTTCCGTCAAGGTTGAGCAGTGTATCAGACATCCAGGAACTACGGGATTTCTGTCGGAATATAAAAAATATATTTGGTATCGCTCATCCGGGATATTGTCGAGTTGGCAAGAGAAAAAAAATATCGTGCATATTCAGACGAATTCTCTTGCATTCGGAGGAACACGATGGCGTCGTCTTTGTCCAAGGAATTAGATTCGATTTTGATTTTTAGTTGCTGATGATGATGATGATGTTGGCTTTAGTTAGACGGACATTGGATTTTGAAAAAAAAAAAAAAAAAAACAGGGATTTTATATATTTTATCCTGTACAGGAGATTTTGTGTCAGTTCTCGAAAAGTGTCAGATTAAAAGAAAGAAATAAGAAACAGATTGGTAAGCAGCTGATTTAATCTTGTGTTGTAATTCCTTCTTCTGAATATTGCTTTCTCTCGTACCTTCTATTTTCCTTTCTTTCTTTTTCCTTATGCAAGGAAAGTTGTCAGTTGATTAGAAAACTCTGAACTTTGCATAAGTTTTCCAATCAGTTTCGTTTTGGCCGGGAAGAGGTCAAATTATCCCATTAGCCTTTGAGAAACCTTATGCATAAAAGCATTTTCTTTACAGGGATAAGACAGGTGAGGTTTAGTTATTACTTTTAACTTCTACAGTAAGTCTTATGCTGGAAAGCTTCATAATGCAAGATCTAATTTCCTTAATAAAGACAGTGATATATATATATATGTATATTTATTTTTACATATATATATATATATATATATATATATATATATATATATGTGTGTGTGTATGTATATATATATATATATATATATATATATATATATATATATATATATGTGTGTGTGTATATATATATATACTGTATCTATTTATTATACATACACACACATATATATATATAATATATATACAATATATATATATATATATATATATATATATATATATATATATATATATATATATATATACAATATATATATACTCGTATTTCCAAATAGGCCTACAACTGTCTCTTTTGGAAATGGGTTCTATTTCCAAATAGGCTTACACTTACCTTTTTTTAAAGTGGGGTGCATTGCCGAATAGGCCTACAATTACCCATTTTGAAAATTAAATGTATTCCCACATAGGCCTACACTTAACTCTCTTGAAAAAGTGCAATATTCCCAGATAGGCCTACATTTACGTCTTTCGGAAATAGTATCTATTCCCTGAGAGGCCTACACTTACCTTTTTTTGAAAATGGGTCTATATATTCCAAGATCTAATCCCAAATAGGCCCACACTTAACTCTTTTGAAAATTGAATCTAATCCCAAATAGGCCCACACTTAACTCTCTTGGAAATGGGATGTCTTGGTTCAGTGTAATTTTAAGACTGGCCTGAAATATGTAAATATACTGGATGACAGTACATTTACATATTTCAGTCTTACAGTCTTAAGAAAAATTCATTGTTGATAATTTGGCCTTCCGATATCTTTAGAAAGACTGGAATACTTTTGTAAAATATTGTTTATCTTTTTATTGTTCCTCTGGAAGACCAGTTACATGACTTTATGACAGGTCCATCTTGCATGACCACCTCTTGAGTTCTGATAAAATTTTTGTGAGCTGCTAAATAACTGTCTCTCTTCCAGTTGCTAACTGTTCTGAGAAAAACGTTCCTGTAGTGTTGTGAAAGATTAATTTAGTGAACTTACTTATATATTATGGGGTAGAAATGCCCAATCATGTAACTTGAAGGTCAAATATAAAATTTCATCAAATGGGTCCAAAGAAAATTTGGGATCTATATGACAAAAAAATTGTAGCAAAATACAATATAATATGCTTCTGTATAATGGATAGCCACCTTTGCAGACTCCAGTTTTAAAATTTTACAATAAAGGGTTGATTTTATATAAGAGTTTAGGTAACTTTAACCGACGGTTAGATAATGAGCAGATCTGATGAACTTAAGAGTTTCCTACACGCCAGCTTGTAGCGTTTTTATCGTTCAAATTTTATTGTACTGCATGTGTCTCATTTTGTACGTGTGGTAAACACATTCAGTTTCCAGGGTTTTATAAAAATGGTAAAAAGTTGCCCAAAATTGTTAGTTACTGCTATGGATTGGAAAATTTCGTCACGCGGTTCCAAAGAAAATTTATGTCCAAGTGGCCGAAATGCCACAGAGCACCTTTAGATTTGAGCAAATTGACATTGTAACACTGCCGGTGCTAAGCAGTTCAACATACCAAAATCTCCAGGCTTCTGGAATTCAGATGAATCTGTTTGTAAATTAAGTAATTGATGGAGCTTTTAACGTCAAAGTTCAAGACCTGTGAAGGTCGAAAAGATGATCTGAATGAGCTCACGTTACATTAAAAGTATTCAAATGAATATTAGTACATCCGCATTTTTGCCCAAAATATTAAGATCAGTCTCTTTTTCGAAGTCTGCCCGGAACAACACTCCCCACCCCCAAAAAAGTTACATCTCCTGGGAGAGAGAGAGAGAGAGAGAGAGAGAGAGAGAGAGAGAGATAGATAGAGATTTCGCCGAGATGACAAAGTATTGGAACTTGAGAGAGAAATTCTGCTGAAAAAGACCGACAAAGATCCTCAGTATCTCCCGCTAATATCATCCCCGACTCAGTCAGTCCTCCTCCATCTCCTCCTCCAAGCTGCCGGGTCCAGCAATATTGGACCGAGAGAGTTTTAGAGCCGAGAGAGAGAGAGAGAGAGAATATTTCCGGTAAGATTCTGAAAAATTTGTAGTCCTGGGGCGTTTTCTAGACGTGGCAAGGAGCATGCGCAGTGGTGATGTGTATTTTGAGAATGTGCATACTTGACATACTTTTAATTAAATGACTTGAATAAGGTTATCTACAGATATACATACTCACAAGGTGCTCTATGAATACGTAGAAGTATTCTGTTCATATTCTTCATACATACTTTTCTCTGTGCATAAATTTATTTAAAGGACTTTAATAATCCTGCCTACACTGTACAACAAAAAATACAGGCTGCATATATGAATAAAGAGAATTTTGTCTTTATTCCTCATGAACTGAAGCTGTAGGTGACAATTTCATGCTTTCACACTAAAAAGGAAAACCTCTCTTTCCATTTCGACTTGTAATCCATTTCAGCTGTGTCTGTGGTATCATTTTTGGCAGATATTTTGCACTAAGAGTCTTCAGGAAACGGCTATTTCACAGCAGTCTGTGGACTTTGCTCTCCGTTGTTATGTCCAAACTTTGGTCCAAAGTTGGAGAGAGGGCGCTGGAGAGGCCAGGTAGGTGGGTGGGTGTCACTTAAGCATCCAACAGTCTCCCCTGCAGATTTGGGCTAAAAGGGTTTTGGAAAGTAGGCGGCAATGACATCATCTTGTGACTTTCCCCACGGTCATATGTCATAGTTAAGTGATTTAAATACTATTGTTTGTGTAAACCAGGAATAGGATTTAGATATCCAACTCGGTCGGCCTTCACTTGAAAATTGGTCCTGCCTCTTCAGAAGTGTTTCAGCATTGAACAATAAAAAGGAACATAGGCATGATTTTCACCGAGGTGCATTGTCCATAGGTTTGTTCATTGCATGGACGGGTGACCAAAAATAATGTTACTTTGATCATCTATTAGGTCATGGGCATGTGGGGCTAGCAGCTTCACCCCAAAATTTAAAATTTGTTTCTTTTTAAATTGTGGTTTAGCTCCTTTGGTTCTTAATTAATGAGAGAGAGAGAGAGAGAGAGAGAGAGAGGCAGGCCGGCCATTTGCTCCACAGAGTTGTGACGGGATATATCCGAGATTGTCATTCAGTTTGGACTTAATTCTTGTCTTCTCTCTCCGTCTTTCACTCCCTTTCCTTTTTCTCCCTCCCCCACCCCCCCTCCCCTCCGATCCCCTTCCCCTGTGTCCTCCCACTGTCCCTCCCCCCTCAATCGTCTCCTCCAAATCCAGTCCAGACAAACCAACAGATCTTACAAGTTCATTTTTATCCCAAGGCATAACATGTAAAACCACCTGCATGGTTGTAGTTGACAGCGTTGCCTCTGCTTCTTTCCCCAGCTCCCAGTGATGTTATGACTCTTATAACCTTCCACCTTTCAAGGGGCGTTTTTTACCCCTTGTTTTCTCCCGGCTTGGGCTATATAAAGACACAAGGTTGCATATTCCCGTCACCTCTACAATAAACACGATAAATGAAGTTTATTGTATCGTCAAATGAAAATTCTTCCATATCGCAAAGTAACTTTTCGAAGATTTATCACAATCTCATTAAACGTCTGACTGGGAGGGTGCTCGTTCGTTGCAACTTACAGCGAGCTTTCCCTGTTCTTCTGATCATCATCTTCTGGCTAATGAGAGAATATTGAAAGTGTTCTCATAATGAAATAACACTTTGTGAGCAAAACATTTTTAAATTGTTTGATGCTTTTGTTAAACATCGACGTCTGTCAGTTGGGTCTGGATAATGGAACTGAATTTTGTGATACAGAATATTACAGATAATACAGTGGCGTTTTATTAATCTCTGTACTCTTTTGCTATTTACGTAAGATTAATATTTTTATATAAATATTTGCTTCGTAAATTAATAAGAGATTTTGATATAGTTTTAGTTCCATGTAAAGACTGTTTGTTTAGTCATGCTTCTCTCTCTCTCTCTCTCTCTCTCTCTCTCTCTCTCTCTCTCTCTCTCTCTCTCTCTCTCTCTCTCTCTCCAAGTAACTAAGGATGTAGGGTAATGTAATATATATATTTTATTAATATATTGATTTTATTATTATGTTGAAGTGACATAGGCCTAAGAGACTTCTTCGACAAAGACAATTGTCTTTGGTGAAATAGTGCCTTTTACTGTACCTCCATTCCCGCTCCCTATCTTTGGTCCTGCTGTCCAACCTCTCCAACTATTAATTCTTATAGCAACTGTGGGGTTTTCTCTCAGTCCCACCTTTAGAGCCTTGTACTTCATCACCTTTATTTTCTGGAGCTCTTTATCTTGCTGTCCAACCGCTCCAACTCTTTCACACACTGCCATGAGGGTTGAATGGCCGAAAGCGCCCACCCAGTGCTTCGAGGCTTGACACACTACATTTTGTAAGATTAAATCAATTCGAGTAAAACAACGTCTGAATTCGGATAGAGAAAGGGGGGCAGAAACACAATACAAAATAAAGGAATAAGAGAGATGAGAATAAATGGTAATAACAAGTGAGAAAGATAGTGGAAAAAAATAAAATACAAAATAAGGAATAAGAGAGATGAGGATAAACGGTAATAACAAGAACGAGAATGGAAACAGAGCACCAATTAGAGAGAGATTCTCATAGCTACTCAGTAGAGCCCTTCAGTCCAGGACTGGATGATTCAAAGGGAGGGAGTCAACACGAAACCCTTCAGTATCAACGGGTAATAGATCGTCAATTTCTCCCTCATATATATATACATATATATATATATATAATATATATATATATATATATATATATGTATATATATATATATATATATATATATATATATATATATATATATATATATGTGTGTGTATGTATGTATGTATGTATGTATGTATATATATATATATATATATATATATATATATATATATATATATATATATATATATATATATATATATAAAAGTTTTCACTGTGCACCCTTCTCCTCCTCCTGCTTTCACGAAGGAGGTAACGAAGTTATTAGATCATTAATTTTTGAATATTTATAAAATCTGTCAAAGGACCGACAGATTCCATCGGATTTAAATAGGATTCATAAGAGGATTAATTTGATAATGTAATCTTTCAGTGAAAAATGTCATGAAAATTACGGTCATTGGTGAAATCTCTGAGGTTATTCTTGGTGCCAGCATTTTCATTTTCTGTTCGTGACTGCAAAGTTGATTTCAATGAAGAATAGTAGCAATTTTGATTTTTCTGAAAGTAACTCAGAAGTTTTTATTCGGTGTCACAAAAATATGTGTGTGTGTAGAGGAAGAGAGAGAGAGAGAGAGAGAGAGAGAGAGAGAGAGAGAGAGAGAGAGAAATGTAATTTTCATTTACATATTAAATTCTCTAATCTTCTACTTATCATGTTATATGAAGCAAAAGCTTGAAAGTTAATTTTATTTCGGAATACATTTTTGATAACAACCTCTGGGTTGAAGCAAATATGAGCATTTAAGTCTCTCTCTCTCTCTCTCTCTCTCTCTCTCTCTCTCTCTCTCTCTCTCTCTCTCTCTCTCTACACACACACACACACACACACACACACAACGTAATTTGGATTAACGATCACTCGCTTTGGACCGAATCAGACTTGAAGATAAAGAATCAAGTCTCTCTCTCTCTCTCTCTCTCTCTCTCTCTCTCTCTCTCACACACACACACACACACACACACACACACACACACACACACACACACACGTAATTTGGATTAACGATCACTCGCTTTGGACCGAATCAGACTTGAAGATAAAGAATAAAGTCTCTCTCTCTCTCTCTCTCTCTCCTCCCCTGAAGGGGACCACTCGGACCTCATCAGTGGAGGAAGGAAGCACCTCGATAAGGTCATTAGGAAGCCAATAATCTCCGCTGCAGGATCCCAAAAGTGAGTTCGTTTTGGTCTCCGCTTCCTCTGGGATCTGTTGAACTGACAGCTACTTTTGGGAGAGGGGAAAACAGAAGATAAAAGAACATTCTGAAACTACTTTTGAGCCTTTTATGAGGCAGAAATATTGATGCAGTTGTGTTTGATGCTCAGGGACTGGTTGCTGTTATATTGACTTCTCAAAGGGTTCTGCATAATCCATGTTCGTGAAAGTTCTGGGAATTTTCACTTAATTGCAGAGACAAGGGTCTGAGACAAGGGAGAGAGAGAGAGAGAAGAAGAGAGAGAGAGAGAAATTAATGCCAAACAGTTTGTGAGTGTGCATGTGTGTTTGAAAGGTTAGCAATAAAGATTCAGCTTATTTTTATTTTCAGCTGAAACAAAACTAATTTTTGAGTCAAATGCAAAATATATTAGTTCTTTTTAAAAGTACAGATTTACTTACATTTTCAGCTTCGATATTAAGCAAATTGATGAGAAAATTCATATTTCTTTTGTATTCATTACAAAAAAGCAGTTAGGCTACATAGTTAAAAGACAAAATTATCTTACTAATAATCAATTTCTTATATTTCAGGTAAGCTGCTGTTTGGAGTGCAGTTAAGCTACAATGGAAGGTAAAGTAAATGCAGATATACATAGTCATGTAGTTGTGGTTTGGTGGTAATATATTTATAAATATAATGAAATACATTTTATTTATATATATATATATATATATATATATATATATATATATATATATATATATATATATATATATATATATAGAGAGAGAGAGAGAGAGAGAGAGAGAGAGAGAGAGAAGAAGAGAGAGAGAGTATAAAATTTCAATTATTTTTTAATACTTGAATTAAATTTGATAATTATTATTATTAACATAAAAATTTCGAAGTCAGCTCATTCGCGGAAACTTTGCTCTTAAATTTGCAGTAGATGATTGACATCACCTGTTCGCCAGAGTCTTAGAGCAGTAAGGAAAAAGTGTCAGACCAGATACACCTAATTAACAGGTAGAAAGAACACCTGTGATTGAGTTTGACTTCCTCGAGATACTGAAATTGCGTCTTTTAATTCCTCTCTCTCTCTCTCTCTCTCTCTCTCTCTCTCTCTCTCTCTCTCTCTCTCTCTCTCTCAAGAGGTCTTTACTGAATGGAAACGAACGCCTTTTCTCCTGCCGCTTAGATTTCGTTCGTCGTCCGTCAGGCAAATTGAGTTTGTCTCTGGAGATGGAGAAAAAACATTTGGAAAGAAGTTCTCTGGTGGGAGGAGGAATTCGTCTCTGGGCTGGAATTGCTTTGATAGAGGTTCATGGGGCGTTCTTAGTGTATGGTGAGAGAGAGAGAGAGAGAGAGAGAGAGAAGAAGAAGCGGGGGTGGGGGGCGGGGGAGATGTTCACCATGTCGAGTTTGTGAGCGTGAATTTAGCAGTCTCTGCGTGTGAGTGTGTGTTTGTGAGAGAGAGAGAGAGAGAGAGGTGAGTTTCGGAAGGGTGCAAGTAAAGGCGAACGGCATTCTCCCCGACAGCTGGCTAGCGTATTTTCAGCCATCTCTCTCTCTCTCTCTCTCTCTCTCTCTCTCTCTCTCTCTCTCTCTCTCCACAATTTTTGTGTGGTGTTGTTACTTTTCGAATAAATGAAAGAAGCTGTTTATCACGAAAGGAATTTAATATCTAAAAGAATTCCTAAACCGTATTATATATTTAGAACCAGTAATATGATTTCCCTTTTTATTTCCAAAATTGAAGGAAAATTTTGTTTTAAATTAATATAATTATCATAATTAATTCAGTGGTCACAAATAGAACTCACCAATATGAGTTATTAAGATCGAGAGAATTAAATGCAAATATTTTCCAGCCTTCATTAAATCATTTAGTTTCGCCCATATTGTTTTGATATGAACCAGTTGTGGGAGTTTCATTACTAAACAGCTGAAGTAGATTTAGGAAATGTATTTTTTTAAGAAAAATATTTATTAACGGAAAAATATTTATTCACATATTTATCCAATGACAAATATTTATTTTATGAAAAGTATTTATTCAATGAAACATATGTATTAATTGAAAGATATTTATTTTATGAAAAATATTCTATGAAAAATATATATTCAGTGAAAATATTCATTCAGTGAAAATACTCATTCAATTGAAAATATATCAGTGAAAATGTTTATTCAATGAAAAATATTCAGTGTAAAATAGCTAATTAATAATATTAAATCAATCAACGTAAAATATTTATTCAATGAAAAGTATTTTTAATGAAAAATATTTTTAATGAAAAATATTTATTCAATGAAAAATATTTAGTCTATTCACTAGACATTCATTAAGGACAATTTTTTCGAATAAAATTGTATTTTTGGCTGATGAATTTCAGTTTTTCAAGGAATAATTTAAGCTCATTTAACCTGATTTTGAGTATACTATAATATATTTTCTGTTTGACAGTTTGGAGCTAGGAATTATTGGGTTGGGCAGAGAGAGAGAGAGAGAGAGAGAGAGAGAGAGAGAGAGAGAGAGGTGCAGGTGTGGAATAAAACTCTTGCATATGGCGGGTATCTAATAACAAAAGAGGCTTAATTGCCAGGTGAACAAGTTATTGATTAAAGGTGCAAATTGTTTGTATCATTTAAAAGAAATTTATGATTAAGTCTCTTTTTGGGGTGTGGATGGTGGGGGTGTATTCGACAATAGCCCTGTCCCTTGAGGATGGGGTGGGGAGTGGGTTTGAAAATATTATTATTATTATTATTATTATTATTATTATTATTATTATTATTATTCAGAAAATGAACGCTGTTCATATGGAACAATCACTCCACAGGGGCCACTGACTTGGAATTGAATCTTCTAAAGAATATTAAGGTGTGCATTAGAAAGAAGTAACAGAAGGTAATAGGAAATACAGAAATAAGAGATCACTTAGTAAAAAAGAACAAAAATAAATTCTCAAATTAATAAATAGATAAAAATGTAAGTAAATAATTAAAATGCGAGGAGAATTGTATTAGGGTAGTAATGCATTGCAACATTCCTCTGTCTTCTCTCGTTCACCTGTTCATCTCTGCTACTTCATCAATACTATTATATAATATTTTAGTATTTTTAAAACTAGGCATGTTTCATCCCTTCTGCCACAAACTCTGTAAATTTCGATCTATCAGTTTCGCTCCTACAAGACAAGTTTCATGTTTTGTCTGCACCTCCCAATTTTTGAGTTAGCACCCCTGTCATCTTTCTCGTGTTTCCTTTGAGTGTCTTGTTCCTCCTCTAACTTCTGCCTTCGTTTGTTGACAATCCTCCCTTCAACCTTTTTCTCGAGTGTCACTCTCCGGCCTCCTGTTCTCCTTTTGGTAACTTTGTCTGGGTCTCTTCTCTCTTGTTTTGTTTCCTTTGTGACTGAAGATGACGTGTGACTGTTGCTATTCACGTAAGGTTTTTCCTTTGTTACTTACGTTCTTGTATAGCCTCAATTTTTTGTCTTCTTTCAATAACTTATCCTCGTCTTTCGTTGCTTAGTGTCTGTTGTCTTTCTCTTGGTATATCCGTGTCGTGATTATTTCATCAGTTTTTGTAAATTGTTTATTTTTATTTTATTATTTTGCTCGAGAATTGACATCGAAAGCCACACTCATTTTTCTCTGTCTTGATAAAACCGTTTTTCTCACTTCAAAGTACTGGTACAAATTTAAGTGTTTACATTCCTTTGAAGAGTTTTGCCTCTCTCTCTCTCTCTCTCTCTCTCTCTCTCTCTCTCTCTCTCTCTCTCTCTCTCTCTCTCTCTCTCTCTCTCTCTTTGATTTGTTTATTAGATGAACACTTAAATTCTATTAATGCATATTCTTTTTATAATTTTTGTTCGTCGATGTTGAATATGTTTATTATTGTATATTTTGAAATTTATCTTTAAATTTTTATTTGTTTATTATTTATAGCAGATAATGTTCCAAAAAAACATTTGGACTTACATTTAGTGCTCGTATAGCTAGACCCACATTCCTTTAAGCTTTGAAATACTTCAGGAACTTTTGTAGGAAGGTTTTCAGATACCGTAGTCAAACTTTACACTCTAGAACACGAGAAGAAAAAATGTAATAAAAACTGCCGGAAGGTCAACTGTGCAACAACAGAAATTGTTGCTGGACAGTTGACTTCCCAAAAGTTTCTCTTATTGTAGCTCATCTGATGTTACGTGATAAAAGGGACGTGGGAAGTAGGCTAACACTGCTTTGAAATTCGATGTGTTAGACCCCATATACATTGGCTTATAGGGCACTGAATGCCCTACCCCAATTCCCACAAGGACAGGGCCACATGGCCAAAATTTCATTCATTGACTTTATTATCACCCAGGTATTCAATTTCATTTCCATTTATCGAACAGAGAAAACAGTTGTGAATTCTGCAGGGCGATAAATTATAGAGAGGTAAGTTCCCCTTTACTTTAAAAGCCGATGAATATTGAGGTAACATCCACATAGGTCATCGCAGTGATGCAAGTGAGAGGGCAATAGGAATCAAATCTGGGGTTATCATTCAGCTGAAAGATTTCGTGATTTCATTTTGGAATTATGACGAAATCCACAGAATGCCATTTCCGCTCTGATGAACTTCACGGGACGCTCACATGATTTTTCTTTTGTTTCCATTTAGGCTTTTATTAATACTTCCCGAGTCTTTTTTCCTTATTACAGAGGATTCAGATGATTTTTTTATTGCTGCATTGCGTGTGGGCCGTAATTGTTACGTGGGGTGTAAAACATGATTGAGCTTTCATGTTTTTGGGAAAATTATACAGCCAGTTGATTCCAGTTTGTCCGTAGAGGATATTGACAGGGAGTTATATGAGGATTTTGGAAGACTAAACCTAGATACAATTACTGCAGTCGTTAGATTCGGAACACACGATAGCCAGGAGGTAAGAGAGGTATTGCGTTCGTTTAGAACGCTGCTCTCTCGATCACTGAAGTTGGAGAAAATTAGGTTTGGTCAGTGATATACAGTATATACAATGTGTAGATGACGTCCCGTATATCTTTGCATTTGATGAAAAAAAAAATGTCCTCACTCTTAAACAAGCGTGTTGACGCAAACAAGACTGTTCGAACAGTACTTTTCCTGAAGTGAAACTCTCCTTCTGGGACGTCAGAGTTAGGGACCCTTAACCATACATTCTGATCATCAAGAGGTTTTTCTTAAAGGGGTGCTTAGAAACTTCATAAATCAGAGCTTAGAAACTTCATAAATCAGAGCTTGGAAACTTCATAAATCAGTGCTTAGAAACTTCTAAATCAATGCTTAGAAACTTCATAAGTCAGAGCTTGGAAACTTCATAAATCAGTGCTTAGAAACTTCTAAATCAGTGCTTAGAAACTTCATAAATCAGAGCTTAGAAACTTCATAAATCAGTGCTTAGAAACGCCATCAATCAGTGTTTAGAAACTTCAGCAGTCGATGCTTAGAAACTTCATAAATCAGATCTTAGAAACTTCATCAGTCGATGCGTAGAAACTTCAGTAACGATTAATCAGTGCCTCGAAACTTCTTGAACAAGTGCTTAGAAACTTCAGTAACGATTAATCAGTGCCTCGAAACTTCTTGAACAAGTGCTTAGAAACTTCAGTAACGATTAATCAGTGCCTCGAAACTTCTTGAACAAGTGTTTAGAAACTTCAGTAACGATTAATCAGTGACTCGAAATTTCTTGAACAAGTGCTTAGAAACTTCTTCAATCAGTGCTTTGAAACTTGCATCGGGCCTTATATACGAGTAAATCCGGCGTGAGCGGAAGTGGGCCAACACGATCCCTTAAAATCGTGCCCGATCCCTGAAGAAGCCCTCAGAGGCCGGGTATTGCCAGAATAGAGAACGGCCTCATTTGCACTAATGAGGAAAGTCTTCAAAAGGAAGCGACAGACAACTAACAAGGCTTTGTTATTCTTCTAAAGACAAGGGGAGCTAACAAGGCCTTCTTCCTTCCCATCAGGAGAGAAAAATCAGGAGGCTAATTAACCCTTCAGAGGCCTCATTGAGGAGGAGGAGGAAGGACGAAGATATTCGTCTGCATAGCAATTCCTAAAGAGAGGCTCCTGCGTCCGAGGAAGAAATTGAAAGATGATGATAATGAAGTCTTTTGCCTCGCCATTTATTATTATTATTATTATTATTATTATTATTATTATTATTATTATTATTATTATTCAGAAGATGAGCCCTAATCATATGGAACAGTCCCACCCAAGGGGCCATTGACTTGAAATTCAAGCTTCCAAAGAAGTATGGTGTTCAGGAGAAAGAAGTTACCGAAGGTAACAGGAATACAGAAAGAAGAGATCACTTATTCGAAATGATAAAATAGATTAACAACTTAATAAATAGATATAAAAATATAAGTAAATGATTTAAATGAAAGGAGAATTGTTTTAGGGTTGTAATGCATTGCATCTTAGCTTGAACTTCTGAGATTCCAGTTGCACAGTATCCCGAGGGAGACTGCTCCATAGTCCACCTGTGTGAGGAATAAAGGAACTTTTTCTTCGCTTCTCGAATAAGAATTTAAAATAAAACCAAATTTCTATAAGAAAAAAAATTAATGGTATTAAGAAGATGCAGATCTCGACTCAAACTATTAAGAATAGTCGATGAAATATACTTTGGCAGGTTTTAACCTTATGAACCTTGTTTTTGTAAATAATTCATCATATTAACATCCCTCCCATTATGGGAGGCGAAGCAGTGACGCTGAAAGAACGGTAATGGAAGGTAGGTGAAAAATCTTCAATCCGCGTTCGGGTGAAATAGCTCGTGAAGATGCTTTGAAAATCCCTAAGGATATTTTATATCCAGATTTCTTGCTAAAGCTTCAAGTTTTGTGGTTTCTTAAACCAGATCACTACTTTCTTAACTGGTGAATTTTGAAGTGACAATACATAGCTTTTATGTAAACAGCTCGGATGTTAAAAAGTAAGCAAGTCATCAGTCGAGTTTATTTGTCTAGAATCTAGTTACACATTAGTTGTTACCAAATCACTAACACTGTTACCTGGTTAACGCAGAATGTGACAGTACATAGCATTCATGTAAACGGTTCGAATCTTAAAAGTAAGCAAGTCATAAGTTTAATCTATTTGTCTAGAACACAATTACACATTTTCTGTTAGAAAGTTACAAATGTTTAAGTCATCAGTTCCATTTATATGTCTAGAACATAGTTGCATATTTGCTGTTACCACTGTCTTTATTATAAGCATAATTAAAAATGTGCTAATGAAATTATCTATTATGTCCGTAGGCCTCTAGACCACTAGCACTTTACAGTAGGTTGAGATGAATATAACCTTGCTTATGACAGCGAGTTCACTTGTTAGTAGTCGTGTAAACTTTACACCCAAGAAATTCCAAGAAAGAGAGAGAGAGAGAATGGGTTTAAAAGTTGAATGACAGAGAAAAACCCTGTCTTTTCATTATATTTCAATATATTTCTGTGATGAAAAGAAGCAAGAGAGAAGAGAGAGAGAGAGAGAGAGAGAGAGAGAGAGAGAGAGAGAGAGAGAGAGAGAGAAATATTAGTTTAAAAGTTAAATGAGAGAGAAAACACCAAGCTGCTTTTCCAAGATAAAGATAAAACTTTTCTCCTTCGAAAGGGAAAGTTAGGAGTACTTTGAGGGGAGAGAGAGAGAGAGAGAGAGAGAGAGAGAGAATTCTTTTTAAAAATATCTTTTTTACTCTTCTAGAAATAATAAAAAAGTAGAGAGAGAGAGAAGCGCTTTTTCATAGAACTTTTACCAAGATCCTCAAATCCTTCGTTAATCTCAAGGCAAATATTGATCCATTGTATTGGTTTCATTCAATAAATCTATCAACATGTCACCTCAAGTTACTTTTAACAGCATTTCAGTCTTTCCTAATTTATTTTGGAGTAAAGTAAGATGGACGTAGATGGACCCTTCCCCAAATTAGATTTAAGACAGGAATATTTATAAAAGATTGATGCCTCGCTGTGTCTTCCTTCCGTTGTTTATGATCTTGTCTCCCTCTTCTTCTGCCAGCTTGTCTGTGACTCTCTTGGGCTTAAAGGTTTCTGTTTGATCTTCGTCAAAACATAAATAATAATTTCCATTTTAAATTTAGAAGGATTTCTGAGTTTCCAATCTTCGTTTTTGCTATATGCTTTTGCCAAGTGCTTTCCCCGCTCTTTTCCAAGTTACAAGATCCTTTCTGAAGATGAAGAACAGAGTAATAATACTTTAAAAAGTTTCACAATCATGCAATATCAAACATAAACGAGCCGCAACGTATAAATATACATTTATTTTTCGAAGGGACAACTTCAAATGGAGCAAACATACGAAATACATTCCCGTGTGTGTTTGTGACGCAGCGAAGAGTAAATATGTTGGCGTGCCAAATGTTTCATACAGCCACGCCGCCCAAGTTGTAAACGTGACTTTTACAACTCGAGGGTAAAAGACGTTTGCGCAGGAAGAATGCCGCATTGTGGCGGGGGCGAGATATTGTGCAAACGGTGGGCCTTTGTGGGTTACACTTTCGGGGGTTGGGGCTGAGTGCTTAGAATATCGAGAACTGGAGAACACCGCGTTCATTGTTCCAAGAACACCGCGTTCAATGTTCCAAGAACACCGCGTTCAATGTTCCAAGAACACCGTGTTCATTGTTCCGACATCAGGAGAACACCCTGTTCGTCGCTTCGATAATTGAAGAACATTTTGTTCATTGTTCCTAGAACAGTGTTCATTGTTTCGATAACTGAAGAACACGGTGTTCATTGTCGATTCTCTGCTGCCGTGCCAGCAAGGTTGGTTTTAAAGTAAAGTGGGAAATAGCTAGGGTTTGGCGTCATTCTTTGTGTTTTTTGAAGTTTTAAGAACTAATTCGGACCCTTTGGTATATTATATCTTAGCCTAAAAAGCTATAAAAAGATTTCCCACTTGGCTACAATGGCGGGGAATGGTCTGTTCCACCTCCCATAAATATACCTGAATCTGACAGGTATTGGACGACTGTGGAACAGCCTCCCTCCCTGCTGAGGGTGTCGTGCAACTGGAACCTTGAAAGTTCCAGCGAAGATGCAATGCGTTGCTTCCCTAAAAAAATTCTCCTTGTATCTTAATGATTTACTTACATTTTTATCTATTTATTTATTAATTTGTTAATATATTTTTTTCTTCCCTAATAATTATGCTCTGAGAAAACCTGACAATAAACAAAGCTGTAATTCTTCCTCAGAATGTCTTCCAGGCATTTTGTAAATTCTCAGAAAGTAAAATATGTTAGATTTTTTTTTCTTCTCTTTTCAAACTTTGCAGCTGGAATGTTTAATTAAACATCTCGACGCTTTCAGAAAACTTGTGTTAATAACATTCATCTCTCTCTCTCTCTCTCTCTCTCTCGTAAACTATTTTTCTGATTAGAAACGCCAGCTTCCAAAGAAAAACTTGAATAATTTGCAGTTGAACAAAACGTGGTAAAGAATTTCTTTTTATTTTGGTCGCAGGGAGAGTTTCAGCTTTCTGAAGGAGGACCGACGCAAGACGAAAACCCAAATAGAAAATAAGAAAAAGTGACAGAGAATGATAAAAACAAGTACCAGGTACAGCCAACTCAAAAAGTTGCATATGTAGGATAATTCTTCGAGAGCTAGAAAATGTCAGGAGGAAAATAAACTATTTAGTTTTTCATTCCGGTGGCATTCCTTTTCAACAGTGGCACGTTTTCTTTTGGGGAGTTAGTACACCTCATATGGTGTACTGTAAGCACTCCTATAGGAATATATACTATAATAAACTTAATTCCGCTGGTATTCCTTAACAGTGACACCGTAGGCGTGTAGTGCCATTAGTAAACCTCACGTGGAGCACTGTAGGCATTACTAAACGTCGTTTGCAGCGTCCCTTCGGCCCCTAACTGCACCTACGTTTTAGCCTTTTACTTCACCTTCATTCCCTCTTCCTTTCTTCAGTTTTGCTGTCCAGCCACTCCAACCCACTTCGATAAGCACTGAATGGCTGAAAGTGCCCCAGAACTTGGCTTTTAAACTTAATTTCCCTAAATGAAATCAAAGTGGGGCGCGGATAGAACTCGTGTTCATAGAACATAACACTTGGTCAGGACATTCAGCGATTGATTTGATTTGATAAAATTCAGGCTGTCAGCCCAGGCACTATTTGCCTGTTCATCTGTACGTTCATCTATAGAGTTACAAGTTAAAATGTCTCAGCGACAGTGTGGAAGAGTTTAAAAGGCTAGACAAAATCATTAGAAGAACACTGTGTGAACAGTAAAACCTGCTCCTAGAGATAAGTGAGCACATGATGTCTCCTCCTCGGATGGACTAATAATTTTGTCTAGCTTTCTTTTAAACTCTTTCACACTGTTGCTGTTTACAACTTCTGGTGGCAGTTATTCCATGTGCCACATATCTTGTATGTAAAGAAGTTCCCATAGTGAGAGAGAGAGAGCCTATGCATTATTTGCCTGTTCATCTGTAGGTTCACCTAGAGAGAGAGAGAGAGTTCCCATCCACCCCTCCATCTAATAATTCACCAAATGGAAACTTCTAAAACGCTTTAGACCAACCCGACATCTGAAACTCTCACTGCCTTCTCATCAGTCTCGCAGTTGTGAGATACTGAGGCAAAACAGAAAACCGGATTTCGGCCTTTGCAATGTTTTCCACTCGACAGAATTTGGCGAATGGCGCTTTCATATCAGCTGCTTGCTGATTGGAAGGAAGGAGAAATTATATTCGTGCCAGAAGCAAGTTCTGAATTTCTGAATCTCTGAATCTCCAAATCTCAAATCTCCAAATCTTTGAATCTCTGAATCACTGAATCAGTGTCGTTTATCTCTAACTCCGGTCCAAAACGGTTCGGTTGTTTACAACCGAGACATGGAGTCCCTCAGGTTGGGACATATCGTCTTGGCCATTCATATAATACCGTCATAAAATCTGTTGGAATCAAGAAACAAAAGTAGCCAGTAGTGGAATTAAATCAGTCTGAAATTCAAAAACTTCGACATAACATCTAAGGGAGAAAATTCTCTCTTTGCACAAATCTAATTTTAAGAGCCTTTTAACATCTGATCCCGAAATTCCGGAATCCCTGAAAAAGTTTTCCCGACATTCCAGGATATAATTCGATAATTATGAGGACACATTCAAGAAAAGAGCCATTTGTCTTCGTTCTGTAATTTTTGGAACAACTATACCATCAAGAACTCTTTCGTGGTGTTTTTATGTGGGTGGAGAAATGGGACGACTTCCTCTTGTTGAGAGGTTGTGTTAGAGTGAGAGAGAGAGAGAGAGAGAGAGAGAGAGAGAGAGAGAGAGAGAGAGAGAAGAAAATGTACTAATTAAGGATACCCTATATATGTATACATGTATATATGTATATATATGTTCTCATATATATATATATATATAGTTCCTATATATATATATATAGAGAGAGAAGAAGAGAGAGAGAGAGAGAGAGAGAGAGAGAGAGAGAGAGGTCTTCCTAAAGGCGTTTTCATTTGTTCTGATCAATGAACTCAGGAGTTCCCTTTGGAAGAAGCAGCTGTGAAGAGGAAGGAGCGAGAGAAAGAGAGACAGAGGGTCGTTCGTAGGTGCCACCTGCCGCCTCTCTCAGGAGGAGGAGGAGGAGGAGGAGGAGGAGGAGGAGGAACAGAATGCAACTGAAGAGTGAAGACCTCAGTCAGGACAGAAGAAGAACTGCAGAGGAAAGGAGGTTCCCAAATGGTGGTGGGCAGACCTTTCCCTCACCGCTGTCCAGCCGCCATCTTTCCACTCCGATTCCCTCTCTGCTATTCCTCCCCCTTCCTCCGACAGTGGTCTCTCCCTCTCTCTCCCCTCCCTTCCCATTGGAGGATGAGGAGGAGGAGGAGGAGCATTCTACAGGCTCTTCGCCAATGGCGTCATCACTCCCCTCGTCATCCCCTCCGCCCTGTGAGGGAGGGAGGGACAGAGACTGCGCCCTCTCTCGAGTCTGTTTCATCCTGACGAAGCTCTCAACAAACGTGTAGGCCTACGTGGGACTTTCCTGAGGAGTCATCATTAGACTCACATTATTATTATTATTATTATTATTATTATTATTATTATTATTATTATTATTATTATATCGAGACAATGAATGACGTCACAATGGACAGACAGGCAGACAGTGAGACGATTTGGTCAAGTCCTCCAACTTAGCTTTCCCCTTCTTCTTCTTCTTCTTCTTCTTCTTCTTCTTCTTCTTCTTCTTCTTGCTGTTCTGGACCGAATTGACCTTATTCCAGCACGGGCTCTTGGCTAGGGGCAGCCCCTGCCAGCGGAGGCCTCTCCCTGAATCTCAGATGGAAAGCTTCAAAATGACTATGAAAGTGACGTCATCTGGTCTGGTGGGCCTCCCTCAGCTGTGGTTTCCTTTTTCTTCTTATCCTTCATGAGGAATTCTTCAACACCCTCTCTCACTCTCTCTCTCTCTCTCTCTCTCTCTCTCTCTCTCTCTCTCTCTTACACTCTTCACACACACACACACACACACACATATATATATATATATATATATATATATATATATATATATATATATATATATATATATATATATATATCAGAATATAAGGACATGAATGCCCGAATACAAACATCAAACGTGTAGGAATGTATGACATGAATACTAGTGATAGTCATAACTAGATGTTTAGAAGAAGAAGAATCCATGAGAAATCATCAGGTGGTCGAGTAGAGATTTCAGTAAAGACCGGAAAAACAAAGATCTCACCAGTCCAGCGCATTATTTGCCCTGATGATGATGGAGAGACGTTATTTCGAGTCCGAGATGAAACAGCGTTGTTCCGAAACTGTAACGGACCCTTTCCTTTCCACCGAGGCCTAACCAATAGAGTTTTGTTGGTCGCCTCCTTCCGCCTGAACCGGGATTTTCTGTATTTCTCTCGTTCAAACGAACCAACCCGACGGGAAATTGCAATAATGGCTTGCTTTTTTCTTAATGCTTTATTTTATAAAACACCTAATAATGAGACAATCATAAACAAGGAAGCAGTTAAAGACCTTGGTGTGATGTTGAATTAATTCCAGTGTTTTGCCTGCAATGATCAAATAGCAATTCTATTGGCAAAATGCAAAGCAAAATTTTTTTAATGTTGTTTTGTTTTTTCAAAACAAGAAAAAGCTGAACACATGATTATGCTTTATAAAACGTTGAGAATGACGTAATCAAATTGAATATTGCAATATAATATGGTACCCTTCACTTCCAAAAGGATATTGTATATATATATATATATATATATATATATATCATTTACAGCTAGAATAGAAGAAGTTATGGACCTTGACTATATGGGAATACAATTCTTAAATTTATATAGTCTTGAAAGGAGAATGAGAACGTTAGTGGTAATGATAAGAAGAAACAGAAGAAGGAAGAAGAAAACATCATGGAACTAAAAATATCAGAAAAGGGCTGGTGGTCGAGTTAATATTTCAGTCAGACCGGAAGGAAAGCACACAGGACTCTCCACCACGCACCAGCATCGATAATGCACCAGTCAATGCAGACATTATTTGCCCTGATGATGATTGAGTGAAAGACGTTATTTCGAGTCCGAAGATGAAAGAGGCGTTGTTTTAAGAATAACGGAACCTTTATCTAAGATGCCTCCCAAAAAGACCATCCAAACTGGCCTGCAAAATATGCCTGAACCGGGAACGTTCCTTTCTCTTCGTTCAAACGAACCGACCTGACGGAAATTGCAATACCTGAACGAACTCAGTAGGTCTGAATATCTGTAAAAACATGATGGCGTCAAATGAACTGGTTGAATCTTTACATTATTGCACGTAAAATCTTTTTTATGATAGATATTACATTAAAAGTTCATATAAATGACAAATGGGAAGTGTGCTCTCTTTTGAGTTTCATGCTAAAAACCAAGAGAAGAATATGTTTGGCAGATGGCTAAGGAAAGGCCGGAAAGCTACACTTTACTCTCTCTCATTCATATGATTCCCTCTGGAGTGGATAAAAAATAAACGGCTCTGAGTGCTCAGACAATCATTCATTGGTCTTTTATCGCTAAAGAAGAGAAAAAACAGAAACATGGCGGTACTTGGCACGGTTGTGTATAGGTCTCAGCTCGAGCCAAGATGGCGGGAGTCGCCTTCACTCTGATGCCTCTTCCAAGTTTCTTTTTCGTATTATGTGGTACATATAAACGCACTTCGAAGGAAAATCTAATCCTTATGAAATGTTGATAAAGACATATACATAAGGATATTCATTGTGACTTGTTCCAGTTTGCGTTAAAACATGAAAAATACAGAAAAACGTTCAGAGTGCAGCAGCATGTATCCGAAAGCTCTTTCAAGACGTTGAGTCCAGCGGCTGCGCTGTTTGCTTTTGGTCTTACGAACACATGACTCCTTCATAGTCTCTCAGTTCGGTGTGAGTGTTAACAGGAATGAAATATATTTTATGGAAAAACTGGCTCTTAGATTAGAAGCTTTAATTAGAATCAGCAACTAATCACATGAAATGTAATGATGTTATTCGGACATGTTGCTTTGGGTGTTCGTCAGCCCCACTTTTCTCTTGTGGTTTATAGTTCAACATTCACACACACACAATATATATATATATATATATATATATATATATATATATATATATATATATATATATATATATATATATATATATATATATATATATATATATATATATATATATATATATATATATATGAAAGTCTGCCACCAATGCATTTGCTTTAATAGCTAGCCATATTGGCTCCCAGCAGCCATTGGTGCCATATTCCATAACCATGGCATAGGTACTGAAGAGAGAGAGAGAGAGAGAGAGAGAGAGAAAATTATTCGAGAGAGAGAGAGAGAGAGAGAGAGAATTAGAGATATCTTTGAGTGTGCAGTAGATTCTAAGAGGATTTAGAAAATGATCGATGGTATCTCTCTCTCATTTCTGTCTCATAATATAGTTTCCTAACGACATTCATAGGGAGTGAATGATTGATAGACTTTTATCCTTCAGAAATATTTGACAATATCCTTCCATTATTTTTCTTTGATCTCTCTCTCTCTCTCTCTCAATCTCTTCTCTCTATTTGGATATGGCATATTAACGATATTAACCTTCAGAAAACGATCAGTATTTTGTGTAAACAACTCTTCTGATTCCATAAAAGTCTGTTTCTCTCTCTCTCTCTCTCTCTCTCTCTCTCTCTCTCTCTCTCTCCCTCTCTGGATGGTGGAGAGGAGAGAGATAGATGATGATGATGATAATAATAATATGATAGTAACAGAAATCCTTGGCAGGTGGAGGAGCCATATGTTGAGAGAGGAGTTGTGAGGATCGAAGGAGGACCTCCCACTGCCGCCGTTGCTGCTGCCAGACCTGAATTGATGCTGGATGGGATTGGAGATGGGATTCATGGATGATGATTGGGTGAGATGTATTTGAAATATCCCTCCATTAGGAGGATCTCTGGATGGGGACGGAAGATATGTGGATGGGAACATAATGGATGGGAAAGACTGGTGGAATGGGATACATAAGGAGGGGGAGATGGTGGAAGGGGATGGGCAACATACGCAATAACATCAGTTATTAAAACTCATAGTAATCTTCATTAGCAGAGCCTTGTTGGCATAACATAATATGATAACCTTGGTTAGCATAACCTAGGCTATTGTAGCTAAGCTTAAATTAGGATAACATATGTTAGCCTAGTCCATCATAACCTGTGTTAGCATAACCTTTGATACTGGAAATCCTAACCACTAATGTTAGCGGAGGTTAGCGATATAGCTGGGTAAGCATAAGCTAACCAGCTATGCTAACCATCCATTAGCAGCATGTACAGTGTAGGGGACAGTTCAAAGGTTATCATAACCTAGGCAAACACAGGCTATATAGCCTCTGTTGGGATAACACTAGAGAGCCTCTCTTGTGGGAGTCTGGGTTATCTGTTAGTGGCTGTGTTGACCCCCTCCTCCTTTTCCTATACGCTCTTTCCTCTCTTGCTTCTGCTTTCGATGATGATGATGATGATCATCATCATCATCATGAGAACAACCTTCCTTTACCCTCTCGATCCTTCTGCCTTTCTTCTCGTTTTGTCCTCCTTGAAATAAAATCTCCGTCTCGCCAAATCAAGCGGCGAAAAGAAAGTAGGAACAGAAACTCTTTTACACAGAAAGAGTTCAGCGTCAGTTCATTAGATGTTTTGACAGTGTTTTCTCTTTTTTTTTGTCAAGAAGTTGTTGCAGAATCCCGTGAAAATTATGTCATCATATGATGACAGAGGGTCGAGACGCCA
Source organism: Macrobrachium rosenbergii (assembly GCF_040412425.1). Taxonomy (NCBI): domain Eukaryota; kingdom Metazoa; phylum Arthropoda; class Malacostraca; order Decapoda; family Palaemonidae; genus Macrobrachium; species Macrobrachium rosenbergii. The sequence continues at coordinate 1,732,501 of NW_027100722.1, read as the reverse complement.
AGTCCCCTGCACTAGGGACGTTTCATGCCGAGCATGATGTGGACAGGAGGAAGGTGCCTTCTCCCCCCGCATAATTTTATAGGAAGGGAATCAATCAATCAATCTTCGGACCAGATCCTCCTCCTTCCTCCTCCTCCTCCTCCTGCTCCTCCTCCTGAGTCCTCAGCATCACACCGCCACGAGAGGAGGAGAACAGATTCTTCTTCTTCTTTGAGATTGTTGTGGAATGGGCTTTAGAAGTTCCCGCCCTCTTCCTCCATCAGGACTCTGCTTGTCAAGTGCACAGATTACATGGAGGAGAGAGGCGATGACTTTTGACCTCCTCGAGCGGCCATATTGAAAGGTCTCGGTCCAGCTCATAGTACTATACTTTATCACTATTATTATTTTTACTATTATTGTTTTTATCTTTTTACTATCGTTATCTTATTACTGTTAATATTATAATTTTTACTGTTGTTATTATTATTAATATTATTACCCAATTTCACAGAGAAAAATTACCTTACAAAACAAGGTTGATCTAAGCACTCCAACCATTGTGGTCAAAGCCTAAGCATCTGCTCTTGGATCTAAGCAGTGTCTAGCATCAATGGTTCCTGTAAATTACAGGACTTTCTTTGCATACAGTCACTAAACACTAATATTAAAATTTTGTAATGTACTATCACTAAACACTAACTTTCACAATACACTTTCACTTACAAACACTCAGCACTATACACTTACAGTTACTATACACTCACACTCAATAACACTAAACACTCACTGAATGCTCAACACTCACTAGGCACTCACTATACACTAAATGCTCACTAAACACTCATAAAACACTAAACACTCACTAATTACTCACTGTACCCCAAACACTCAGTATACATTCACTAAACACTCACTTAATCCTAAACATTCATTGAGCACTAAACACTCACTAAGCATTCACTAAGCACTCACTATACACTAAACATTCACTAAGTACTCACTATACACTAAACACTCATTAAACATTCACTAAGCTCTCACCATACACTAAACACTCCCTAAACACTCATTAAACACTAAATACTCACTAAACCCTAAATGCGCATTAAATCCCTAAACGCACTTGAAACACTAAACAGTCAATGAACATTCACTAATCACTCATTAAACACTCACTAAACACTTACACACTAAACATTCATTAAACACTAACATTCACAAGACATTCACTAAACACTCACTGAATACTTACAAAACATTCACTAAACACTAACATTCACAGAACATTCACTAAACTCTAAACACTCACTAAACGTTCACTGAATACTTACACACTAAACATTCACTGAATACTTACACACTAAACATTCACTAAACACTAACACTCACTAAACACTTACACACTAAACAAAATCTGTTTGCCATTGAAAGACCAAACAGTATGCAAATAAGCCTAGGTCTAGTTCCAGCTACACTAAACACTCCAGAGAGAGAGAGAGAAGACTAAAAAATACTCATCAGTAATAGTGATTTGCATTAAATATAAAGATAAAGGAAACACTCAAACAAAGAATGAATTATTCATTGCTTATCCGAATATTTTTTTTTTTTCACTTATGCAATTGAACACTCACTAAACACTGTACACACTAAACATTTTTAAAAAATCTTCAACAACAAGAACTCAAAAACTGGCAACTGAAAGGGGACTTTACTTACATTCACTAAACACTCAATCATATTCACAAACATTGACTTAAATGCTGTAAACACTCACCGTAAAATTTGCAGCGACTTCTGACAAAATAAACATTCACATAAACACCAAAACTTGACACCACAATTCAAAGTACGGAAACACTTGCACTCGGAAAAATGCATTCTTCCATAATGAAATCAAGAGTTAAATTTGAGCAATGTCCAACGAAAAACTTGACATTCACTAAACACTCAATAAACAATCACTGTTATGATGAACCCTAAAGAGACTGCTGTTGTGTGTTTCTGGGCACATATAAACACTTATTTCATTAAAGCTACTCATTGAACATTCTACTAAACCTAGTATGTTTTAGCAATGGAGAGAGAGAAAGACAGAGAGAAGAAAGAGAAACATAAGACTACATAAGCTACTCAGTTCAACAGTATGTTTTAAATGGAGAGAGAGAGAGAGAGAGAGAGAGAGAGAGAGAGAGAGAGAGAGAGAGAGAGAGAGAGAGAGAGAATTATGGGCAACGTCAAGAAACATCCAGTTAATTGTTTTTTCAGCCGAATTATCGTAGTTTCTATCTATTGTATAAAGATTTGTCAAGGACGAATCTGTCACAACAAAGAATGAATTATTTAAGAATTGCTTATCAAATATTTAAGTAAAAATTAATGAATTATCAATATGTGAAGATGATGCAAGAATAAGCCTGTTCATAACAGAAAACGAGTAAATTATTGTCTTTGATAAACAGTACTAAAGAAATATCATACAAAGAACTAAACGAAGTCATCTGAGGAATTCTGATTAGCTTCGGAAATGGTTTTTTTTAAGTATCTGAACGTTTTTGTTTTGCAGATTTAAGATTATGAAGTAATTTGCTTGTATTTTCATATTCATAGAGTAAAAATTATGTGTTTTTGTATCAAAAATTAAAATTCAATGAACGAAATCTAAGAAAACTGTATCTGTTTTTCTTGCCGAGTGTAACAGGACATGTCTTTAACAGAAAGATATAACAAAGAATGAGATGTAGCATGAATAGATACTTGTTTTTGCTGTCATTAAGATTATATATAAAATCCCCATGAACAAGACAGACAAAGAGAGAGAGAGAGAGAGAACACAGTTGTCCTTAATTGACAGAAAGCTTTCCAATGTCATCGTGAAGTCGTTGATTCTGTCCACGTCCGTCTTTCACACTGTAATGGATGTCAAGTGGAACAAAGAGACAACATGAAAGCTTCCCAGAGATGCGTAGCCGGAATCTGGTCTGAAATAAACACCCAAGTTGGTATACTTTACCACCTAAATGATACTCGACTGGAAGATGTATCTCAATGAAGATACATATCACTGCAATGGATCATTTGTCTGTTTAAATTTTTTTTCTTGGAATAATCATTTGGTTTTTAATTCCCAGTTTTTTTTTAGGGTAACTCATTCGTATCTATGTAATAAAAATATACGCACTGATTTTTTCAAAACATTGTCAGGAATAATGGCAGACTTAACGCTATATATAACTGAAGCAATTGGGCCATAGCTTCAAATATCCTGTTCCAGCCATTAAGCATGAATGGACATTATTATGAATAAATTATTTATCCTGTGTAATAATGAGCCCACAGAATGAACAAATGCCTATTATTTTTCGTGTCTTTGACCAGTCACGATTATATTTGCTCGGTTGAAAAATAAAGGTACTCGTATGCATTCATTTCCTTAATTAATGTTGTCAGTCGCTATAAATACTGAGATGAAGAAATGACTGCCTTCAACCTGCAATTTCCCGATTGGAATTCAACCAGACCCAATATGTCGTCCCCTGATATCTAGCGAGGGATTAGAACAGTCCGTTTTTATCGACGCTCTCACAAGAACCCACTTTGTTTTATCTCAATTCTCGAAAGAGAGACACGACAGTAAAATGATGTGGAAGTATGATTATACACACATACACTATATATATATATATATATATATATATATATATATATATATATATATATATATATATATATATATATATATATATATATATATATATATATATATATATATATATATGCATGCATATATATAATTTGCATAATAAAAATGTTAAGAAAAATGACTTTCTCCTGTCTCCTTTTAAATATATATATGCATAAAAATACATATATTCATGAATGTATATATGTACGTATACATATATACATCAACAATTCACTGGAGACGTGTGATAATCATAACTATATCAGCCAGGAGAAATGAAACTCAAATGATTGAACGTGCTCTAAATGTATTTCACACCTCATCAGGGTTCAGGTACAAGTGGTACCTAATTGATGAGGTGTGGAAACACATATCGCTCATATATCACCTATATCCTATGATGCATACATATATATATATATATATATATAGGTATATATATATAAAGGTATATATATACTCAGGAATATATAAACAGTTTCCTGACTGCTTATTTGATCGAAGACGAAGACAAACGTTAGAGCGCAGCAAAGGATTCTCTCTGAGTTACCGTACAGGATTTTGCTAAATGCTGAGGGAGAATAGATTATCATCATTCCCAATAAAACTAATCCCAGACTATTGTCTCCCTTCTCGTCCTTGATATTGTTCTTGGGGTCCTGAAGGAGATGAAGGACAGCTCTCAAGTTACCCTTGAAAGGGATAAGAGGTTGTGTTTAATTTCTCTTAGATTCGAAGGAGAATTACTAGTAAAGTTTACTTTTGCTCTGGGGAGTTAAATACACCTTGGGGCTAATCAATGATATCTTAATGGTCATATATATATATATATATATAAGTACTCGACAAAACTTTAGTCCGCCCTCACTCAACTCAAAACATGTCAACATAACTAAACTACAAATAGGCTAATAACAACACAATTCTAAGTCTAAATTACCTTTATTAGTATTCACTAATATTTAGTAGGACAACCCTTATGTTTAATCACCTCCTTCAGTCGTTTTTGTACAGACAAGGCCAAATTATGAAGCATTTCCTTCGGTATGTTGTTCCAAGATGCGCGGATTTCTGCCTCCAGCTTTGGAACAGACGACACATCTTTGTCTTGTAGATCCCTCTTTACGATCTCCCATAAGTTTTCTATTGGGCTAATGTCAGCGCTATTACCAGGCCAATCATTGATGAAGGGAACTTCGCAATCCTGAAGCCACTGAGTGACAGATTTAGCTGTGTGAGCCCTGGCGCCATCCTGCTGAAAACATGTGGCACCCGTATCCTCGAATGCATCAGGCAAAATGTCACACATCAACTCCAAATAATTATACTGGTTAACTTTTTCATTCTTTTTAAAGACATGAAGCTTGGCTACACCATGACCAGTAAAAGCTCCCAAACCATGAGAGAATCAGGGTGTTTGACAGTCCCTTCGAGGTACCTAGGGTCAAGAGGGTCGCTTCGGACCTGCGAAAAACATTACGACCTCATTACAAGTGACCGTAAAAGTCGATTCATCTGACCAAAGCAGGCTTAGCCATTGAGACTCATCCCAAACGCTGTACTTCCGAGCAAATTTGACTCTTTTATCCCTCTGTAACTTGGTCAAAACTGGCTTCTTCCGTGGACGGTGGCTTGTGTATCCAAGTTCATTGATACGGCGATTGACGGTCCGAACTGAAACATCACCAAGCAGTTGTGGGTTGGATTCCTTCAATTTCCTTGATGTCATGCGTGGATTAACCTCTAATTGACGCTTTAAAATAGTCATACTTCGATTAGAAGTCTTCTTAGGCCTCCCAGAGCATTTTACTTGCGATGGTATATCGCCCCTTCCTCCCTGGTGAAACTTGGCAACCCAGCGTCTAACAGATCGCTCGCTCACACCCACCTGAGCGGCGATTTCCTTCGTTTTAAGACCTGATTCCTTTAATGCACATATCTGTGCTATGATCTGTTCATTCAGATCCTTAAATTTCCCCATAGTAAGGTCACAGGGTCCCAGGACGTGACCCGGGTAGGCCAAAACTTCGACGGAGCGTGGATCAAAAAATTCACGTTGGCACCTAGATCACCAGCCAAAACCTTACTTGTCTGCTTTCTTTTTTTAGCGAGCCATAAGCTCCTCCCATAGTTACTCTCAGTAGCGGCCTAATGATTTGACCGAATTTTTCTTGCACTTTTGGTTCCTTCAAATTTGGCCATATATTTAGGCCACTCAACCGTGGCTTTATCTAAAGTTTTGTCGAGTACTATATATATATATATATATATATATATATATATATATATATATATATATATATATATATATATATATATATATATATATATATATATATATATATATATATATATATATATATATATATATATATATATATATATATATATATATATATATATATATATATATATATATATATATATATATATATATATATATATATATATATATATATATATATATATATATATATATATATATATATATATATATATATATATATATATATATATATATATATATATATATATATATATATATATATATACATACATACATACATACATGCATACATACATACATACATACATACATACATAAATTTATATACGTTGTATATATTCATCTCACTTCTGGGGCCTTTAATATCCATTTCATCAAATGGGAAATAATATATTTTCATATATGTTACGAAGGAAAACAGATGAATTGATAATAAGTTCATCTCTTCCAGGTTCCGTGCTTTAGGATTAACCAGCTAGACACAAGACTCAGGACGGCTTACGGCCAGCAAGTGATGTATAAATGGAATCGGCTCCCATTGCAATCCCGTTGAACTCAGATGTTTGAATTTTAGAGCGATATCCACCCACCTCTGCCATGTTAACGTGCGTAATTGCCTTTGTGAGAATTTCCATATTATGACTTTTATCACATTACCATGATTCATATTCAATCTCGAAATACTAGCGAACGTCCTTTAATATCAATTCGCTCTACCTCGAAAATAATATATTTTGAATATGTTACCGAAGAGCGAATTTTTTAGTTGATAATAAGTTCGTCGTCCCGTGGACTCACCAGCGAAGGACAAACTCAGGACTACAGTGGGCGATTAACCCATCCGGCCAGCAAGTGAGGTATAATTGGATATCGGCCCACTTATACCTCACGGTGGCCGGATGGGTTAATGCGTCCACTGTAGTCCTGAGTTCTTGTCCTTCACTGGTTCAAGCCCGGGGGGACGACGAACTTATTATCAACTAAAAAATTCTCCTTCGGAAAACATATATGAAAATATATTATTTTTGATGTAGAGCGAATTGATATTAAAGGACGTTTGTAGCTTACTGACTGTATATGAATCACGGTGATGTGATAAAAGTCATAATATGGCTGGTGCAACAAACGACATTACAGATCAACATGGTAGAGGTGGTGAATATCGTCTCTAAATACAAACACCTGAGTTCGACTGGGGATTTGTATATGGAGCCGATATCCACTTATACCTCACTTGCTGGCTGGATTGGTTAATTTGTCCACTGTAGTCGTGAGTTCTTGTCTCTTCGCTGGTTCGAGCCCACAGGCTTGGAACTTATTATCAACTAAAAATACCCTTCGGTAACATATATGACAATATATCATTTCTTGGTAGAGCGAAATGGATATTAAAGGACGTTTGTAGCTTACTGATTGTATATGAATCACAGTGATTTGATAAAAAGTCATAATATGGCTGCGTGCAACAAATGCATTACACGGTCAACATGGCAGAGGTGGGTGGATATCGTCTCTAAATACAAACACCTGAGTTCGACGGGGGATTTGTATATGGGAGCCGATATCCACTTATACCTCACTTGCTGGCCGGATGGGTTAATGCATCCACTGTAGTCCTGAGTTCTTGTCCTTCGCTGGTTCGAGCCCACAGGACGACGAACTTATAATCAACTAAAAAATTCCCCTTCGGTAACATATATGACAATATATCATTTCCGAGGTAGAGCGAATTGGATATTAAAGGACGTTTGTAGCTTACTGATTGTATATGAATCACAGTGATTTGATAAAAAGTCATAATATGGCTGCGTGCGACAAACGCATTACACGGTCAACATGGCAGAGGTGGGTGGATATCGTCTCTAAATACAAACACCTGAGTTTGATGGGGGATTTGTATATGGGAGCGGATATCCACTTATACCTCACTTGCTGGCCGGATGGGTTAATGCATCCACTGTAGTCCTGAGTTCTTGTCCTTTGCTGGTTCGAGCCCACGGGGCGACAAACTTATTATCAACTAAAAAATTCCCCTTCGGTAACACATATGAAAATATATCATTTCCGAGGTAGAGCGAATTGGATATTAAAGGATGTTTGTAGCTTACTGATTGTATATGAATCACGGTGATGTGATAAAAAGTCATAATATGGCCGCGTGTGACAAAGGCATTGCACGGTCAACATGGCAGAGGTGGGTGGATATTGTCTCTAAATACAAACACCTGAGTTCGACGGGGGATTTGTATATGGGAGCCGATATCCACTTATACCTCACTTGCTGGCCGGATGGGTTAATGCGTCCACTGTAGTCCTGAGTTCTTGTCCTTCACTGGTTCAAGCCCACGGGACGACAAACTTATTATCAACTAAAATATTCCCCTTTGGTAACATATATGAAAATATATCATTTCAAAGGTAGAGCGAATTGGATATTAAAGGACGTTTGTAGCTTACTGATTTTATATGAATCACGGTGATGTGATAAAAAGTCATATATATATATATATATATATATATATATATATATATATATATATATATATATATATATATATATATATATATATATATATATATATATATATATATATATATATATATATATATATATATATATATATATATATATATATATATATATATATATATATATATATATATATATATATATATATATATATATATATATATATATATATATATATATATATATATATATATATATATATATATATATATATATATATATATATATATATATATATATATATATATATATATATATATATATATATATATATATATATATATATATATATATATATAACCTATATATATATATATATATATATATATATATATATATATATATATATATATAATATTTATACATTAGATATATATGTACAATCACTCAAAAATGTTTTTTAAACATACTTCAAAACTTTTAGGACATCAGCTTATAATAGCGACATCTGGCGCTATTTGGCATCTCAGTTGTAAGCGCATGAAACAACTGAACACTAGCGGTGGGTCCGAGAAATTACCTGCAATTTCCTTAAACAGGGCTTTTCTGATACTGCTTACTGTTGTCATACTTTACTTAATTAAAGGATGTTACTATAATACTTCAGAGGTCATCGCTGTTCTTATGTTTTAATATTTTTATCTGTAATTGCCATCACTATCGTTGTTTTATCTCCTTCATATGTGTGTTATGGGGTCTCAAATATGAATGTCTCTGCTTCTGTTTGTTGTTGTTTCACTTGGGTAAGACCTGGGTATTGAGTTCTGCAATAGCCGATAACTTCTGGTTAACTCGTACAAACGCAGTAAACTTGGTAATTATTCTTCTTACACTGTTTATCTTATTTCAGGAGGGGTAAGGGACTCGATTAACTTTTTTAGGTTTTATTTTTATAACACTACAATAGTTCACACGGCCAGCCACACTGGACTTAGAAATTTTCTTGGTTTCAGAGAGAAGAGCTACACAGATCTTACCCAGAAAGGGTTCAAGTTAACTCTAACTAAAAATTGATCAAAATGAGCTTTGGACCTATGTGGAAGAGAACTCCTCCTCTTTGAGGAAGCTTACTTTAATCTTAATGGATCAATTTCAACTCCCACTTTTGGCAAAGGACAAATCAGGTCAATTTTGCTGACCTTTCATTTAATAATCACGTCTATAGCTCCTCCTTACGTTCCCATATCTCAACATTGGTTGTTTAGTCGACAACTCGAAACTCCAATCTACTTGGTCTCACGGCCTACTTGGTCTCACGCTATCAACGCCCTCTCTCTCTCTCTCTCTCTGTGATGTGACATTCTCTCGGTGAGACGTAATCATTCATGGTCTGGATAATCTACCCGATAATACACGTCTTACATACAATTAGCGAATGAAATATAGCTAAAAGTGTTCGTGAACTATCGGTGATTAGCTTAATATCAGATTAGAGTGATAAACCGTCTAATAAGTTGTTTACGAGTGAATTAATAAATTCTGAAAATCATGGAGGAGTCAACCAATAGTGGCAAAAGGTGGAGAAATCTTGCATGCATAGGAGATATTCAATATGATGAATTGGCAGGAAGGGAACTTGGTTTGCTGATCGTGAGATAAATTGCAACATCGACCAAAAAGATGTGAAATCATTCACAGACATATTGAAAGGATACGATCCTTCAAACTGGAGCAAATCTGTAGAAAATATAATGAAAATAATAGAAGGGATACCAATGAAAGTTCAAGTTATCAAAAGACTTATAAAGAAAAATCTACAAAAATCAACACATTCCATCAAAGAAAATAAGTACGTGGAATTAGTGAATATATTGATTGATGCAATAGGCAAACGGATGCCTAAAGCATGTAAACTATGTAGAGTGTGGTATAGCATTGTAAATCCACAAAACCTGATTAGGAAATGCTATGCTTGCCACGTACCGACACACCCTTCATGTGCTGAAGTTGAGCAAAATAGAAATAAGGACACAAAAATATTTTGCTCAACATGTCTAGTATGGATAGACAAGGTCATTAAATCAAGACTTAATGTACAGATTGTGGAGGATGAAGAAGATGAAGAGGATGAAGAAGAGGAAGAAGAGGAAAATAGAAAGAAGAAAATAAGACTGAAGAGAGAAAAAGATTAATGAAAACAAAGAACAGGATAATAGTATGGATGCAGAGAAACTCATAGATTCTACATATGAGGCAATACAGCAACATACTTATGAAGAAATAAATTATGACATGATAAATCAAAATAAAATCCCAAAGAGGTTGTACCTGGATCTCCATACTGATGGGAAAGAACAAGAAAAAAAAAGAAAAGAAAGACACAGTATGCACCCTTTTTGAAAAGAGGGAATTGCAGGTTTGGTGAAAGATGTTATTACAAACATCCCAAGATATGTCACAATTATGAGATATATGGCAAATGTGCATATCTAGATGGCTATGAAGAGGAATGCAGCGATCTACATCCAAAAATATGTAGAAAATGGAAAGAAGGAAATGGATGTAGGTTTAATAAAGAAATGTAGGTACATGCATCCTGTAGCCATGAAAAACCAAAATCAAAATCAAATACATATAAAAAACCAAGGTAAAAATGAAACAAATAAAGAAAAGAACAAAGATCATGTGATGAAGGCAAAAACAAGCCAACAACACATTATGAAATGTCAGCACGACGATATGAGCCATCAGCACCTAGATATAGCACAAGGAACAAGCAATGTATCTATGATGCTAAGGGATGGTGCAGATATGGAGATAAGTGCAGGTTTATGCACAAAGTGAATAAATATGAAGCTGGAAGAACAAGTATAATGGAAAAGTTGGATTTTAATGTACGAATTTCTGGAAATGAAAAAGATCAACATATCAGAACAGGAAAGAGACATGGGAAAATCCTTATTATTACCCATATTAGATAATGGAGATAATACGCAAACCATCATAGTGATGAACGCGCAGGGTTTAGTTTCGAGTAACTCAAAATAAAGAAAGATAGAGTTCTTAGAAGAACTAACCCAAAATGAAAAAATAGAAATATTGAATATAAGTGAAGCCTGGTATTCCCAAGAGACTGGTAATGATGACCAGATAAAGGGTTTCAAAACTTATAGATCAGATAGAAAAATAGAAATCAAGGGGAACCGCGATATATGGGAGAGATGCCAATCAAGGAAAAATCTGTGAGAAATATAGTAACACAGAATGTGAATTAATAGCGGTAGAATTTGAATCTGAAAAATTAGTGAACATTGTAATATACAGACCCCTAATACTAAAGAGTTTGACATAATAATTGAAAAATTGGATGAAATATGTAGAAATCACAAGGACTGGACTATACTCTAACCGGAGACTTTAACTTTCCTTTTTGTAGAATGGAAAGAACGAATAGGAGACTGTGGTTGTATTTATACATATAAAAAAGAGAGCAATAGTAGTGCAGAAGATAAGAGGCAATTTGAAAAGCTATTAGATATGCTACTAGAACATAACATTCAGCAAATAAATCACCTACCAACAAGAAAGGATAATATTTTAGATCTAGTATTTGTGAATGAGGTGAACTATGTTAAAGAAATAATAGTATATAACACGAGTATTTCGGACCATAATGTCATAGAACTAACAGTCCGTTCCAGAACATATGAAAACAGAGAAAAGCAAGAAACGAAAAATGGGAAGGATATGGAAAATACAATTTCTATAGTAAGAATATAAATTGGTCAAAAATAAATGAAGAATTAAACAAAGAATGGGAAAATATATTTGTAAGTGATGATATACAGGTAAATACCGATATATTATATAAAATATTAGAGGAAATAGTGGAAAAATATATACCGAAGAAAAAAGTAATCATCAGTCACGAATTCCAAGAGACAGAAGGATCTTGTTCCAGAAAATTAGAAAGTGGAAAAAGCTCTTGCAAAAGAAAAGAATGCATGGAAAGTGATGGAACTAAAAAGTAAGATAGAAAATGCAGAACAAAAGATTATACAATCAAAAGAAAATGAAAAAGGGAACCTAGAAGAAATGACACTACAAAATATCAAGCAAAACCCTAAAATTTTTTATTCATATGCAAAAAAAGATGAATAAAATAAGAGTAGAAATAGGCCCTCTAAGAATTGAAGGGCGATTAACGAATGAAAAAAGGAAATATGTAACATATTAGCAGAAAGATATAAGAGTGAATTTACACCTAGAATTGAAAATGAAGATAATGATACAGAAATAAGAGATGAAAATACTGAATACTTATCAGATATAGATATTACAGAAGCCGATATTGTGCAGGCTATTAATGAAATTAAAATGGATCAGCAGCAGGACCAGATGGAGTACCTGTCATATTGTTAAAGAAAGTGGTTCATTCAATCGCAAAGCCGCTAGCAATATTATTAAGACAAAGTATAGATACAGGCAAGATTTATGATGAGCATAAATTAGCATATATTACTCCTACTTTCAAAAGTGGTTCAAGACTAGAGGCAATTAATTATAGGCCTGTGAGTCTGACATCTCATATTATGAAAGTATATGAAAGGGTAATAAAAAAATATAATGAAACATTTAATGAAAAACAGATTGTTCAATATAGGACAACATGGTTTTGTACCCGGAAAAAGTACACAAACCCAACTGTTAGTCCACCATGAAAGCATATATAAAAATATGATAAATGAAAAAGATACAGATGTGGTTTACCTAGACTTTGCAAAAGCTTTTGACAAGGTAGATCATAATATATTAGCGAAAAAAATTAGAAAACATAACATTGTTGACAAAGTAGGAAGATGGATAAAAGAATTTTTGCAAAACAGAAAACAGATAGTGATTGCAAACGATGAGAAATCGGATGAAGCTACGGTAATATCCGGTGTACCACAGGGTACGGTGTTAGCTGCATTGCTGTTTGTGATTATGATTGCAGACATAGACAGTAATGTTAAGGAGTCAGTAGTAAGAAGTTTCGCAGATGACACAAGAATAAGTAGAGAAATTGCTTGTGATGAAGATAGGAACTCGCTACAAAGAGACCTAAATAAAATATATAAATGGGCAGAGATAAATAGGATGGTATTTAACTCTGATAAATTTGAATCAATGAACTATGGTGATAAAGTAGGAATGCTATATGCATATAAAGGACCTAATAATGAGACAATCACAAACAAGGAAGCAGTTAAAGACCTTGGTGTGATGTTGAATAGGAATATGTTATGCAATGATCAAATAGCAATTCTATTGGCAAAATGCAAAGCAAAAATGGGAATGTTGTTCCGGCACTTCAAAACAAGAAAAGCTGAACACATGATTATGCTTTATAAAACGTACGTACGTAGTCCACTTGAATATTGCAATATAATATGGTACCCACACTACTGCAAGGATATTGCACAAATAGAGAGTGTACAAAGGTCATTTACAGCTAGAATAGAAGAAGTTAAGGACCTTGACTACTGGGAAAGACTACAATTCTTAAATTTATATAGTCTTGAAAGGAGAAGAGAACGCTACATGGTAATTCAAGCATGGAAACAGGTAGAAGGAATTACCGAAAATATCATGGAACTAAAATTATCAAAAGAGCAAGCAGAGGTAGATTAATAGTGCCAAAAACTATACCAGGAAAATTAAGGAAAGCACACAGGACATTAATCCACCACGCACCAGCATCGATAATGCAGCGTCTATTCAATGCGCTACCAGCTCATCTGAGGAACATAACAGGAGTGAGCGTAGATGTGTTTAAGAATAAGCTCGACAAATATCTAAGATGCATCCCAGACCATCTAAGACTGGAAGATGCAAAATATACCGGAAGATGCGTTAGCAACTCTCTGGTAGACATCAAAGGCGCCTCACACTGAGGGACCTGGGGCAACCCGAACGAATTTTAAGGTCTGTAAGGTAAGGTAAGGTCTCTCTCTCTCTCTCTCTCTCTCTCTCTCTCTCTCTCTCTCTCTCTCTCTCTCTCTCTCTCTCTCTCTCATGAATAACCATGATCAGTGAATTTCATACATTATTCACTGTAAAAATACTTTCAAATTCACATTGCATAACATCACTCGGCCACATACCTACATTGACTACAATGTACAAAATTATAAATTGAATCAATCAATGTAAGAGGATTAACCATCTCAACATCATATAAAACACTATAAAAATTAATTCTAAGCCAACCAACTAAGGTAAACTCAGCAATAATAATATTATGCAAAAATGAATAAAGTAGTCACGTAAGTATGTGTATGGAAATAAAATTATATGAATGCCTATAATATACATTCAAAGAAAAAAAATTTGACTATAGTCAGTTACTTCAATGTCAATAATCAGTGCAATAGAAATATATATCAATAATTCCCATTAGTAAGCAAATAAATGCAAGAAATATTATAATGCATCATAGTGCTAAACACAAAGAGGACAAGGACAATATATATATATATATATATATATATATATATATATATATATATATATATATATATATATAGAGCCCCGATGGCTCAGTCGGTTACAGCAGCAGCTTCGGACTTCGTAGAGGTCTGTGGCGCGAGTTCAAACCCGCAGCCAACTGATCAGAGAGCAGACACTTTGCTATCCCGTGTAGACATCCTGGGATTATATATGTAATCAACGGATAGGTTTGCTGAAAAAGTAAATGGATGTTACAGACTAAATACACACACAAAACAAAGCCACTACAACACCTTCTAAAAAAACATAACAAACATCTCACACGTCTCGAACCCTCGCCATACCCGCGCAAACTTTCGCTGCTGGGAAGAAAGGGCGTTGGGTCGGGTATGATACATGAAACATACGTACCGGGGTCTAAGCGATGTCAGGCAGGGCAACTTTCGATCGAGACCACAGGTCTACCCCAAAGCCAAATCAAAAGTCCTTCAAAGAAGGCATCGTGCTTACCCCATACAAAAAAATGGGAATAAAAGCACGTTAAAAGAAAAAAAAGAAGAAGAAAGATATATAATATATATATATATATATATATATATATATATATATATATATATATATATATATATATATATATATATATATATATATATATATATATATATATATATATATATATATATATATATATAATATATATATATCAAATACTCAAAATAAATGCAGAAAAAATAAGGCAAAGTAAATATATCAAATGCCTATTACTCTCTGGTTATCAATCATGATAACTTGGTAAAAATTCACATATCATAAACATATCTGATTGTAATTATTATCACAGAAATCATAGATTGTAAATGAAAAAAAAATCAATCATAAAATTGTTCAAGTGCAAGTCAATGGTAAACATGATCACTATTTAGGAAGGATTCTGTCCATCATGTCTTTGATTATGGTAAGCTTATTCAATATTAATTTCCTGACAAGTATAGAGGAAATGAAAGCAAGCAGTACCAAAAGAATGACATTTATGAATGAGATGATAGGAGAAATCTCGGTCTTATATGTATGAAAGAAAGTATGAACCTCATTTAGCTTTGTGAATGTCTCCACTTCCAGTTCTGAAAGCTGAAATTCATTAATAGCTTCAAACTGATGTACACTTTTAGTGAAATTCAAACTGTACGTCGTGAAGACTGTAGGTTTGTAATACAAATTATGTAAAATGACCAATTCACAAGCAGATGAAAATGAGTGCACATTAATGAAAACTATTTCTGTTTTGTTTGACTTACAATCAATCTTAGCATTCAATCTGTTTGCTGAGAACACAAAAATTTCATCATCAATGATCTGAGCCTTGAATGTTTCTGTAAACGGTAGGTACTTACAATGGTTCTTACCATTCTTGTTGTTTACAAGATCATCTAGACAATGAAGAGCACTCAAGGGTTCATAGAAATTCACAATGTTACAAACATATGCATCATCATTAAGCATGACACATTCCCTGAACTCATGTTCGGGAATTTCGGTCACTAGGAACGAATCATGCTGCAAGGCAAAGTGCCGAACTGTTCCTTCTAGCACAATGGACTTATTATCTACTACCATTGGGAATGGATAGACTGATATCAATGAGTTAATGTCTTGATTATTGAAAGGGATCACTAGGATTATTTGATTAGCTACTACTTTCACTGTGATCATGCCATAATAGTCCACTATATTTTTTTCTAGTGGCTTCAAGTGATTGTTCACAACACACTTCTGAATAATGGCTTCAATTTCACTAGGGGTTATCAGAAAAGGCGTCAGCAGGTTTTTACCTGCCATCATGATTGCATTGAGTAATTCCTTGTATTCCAGAAGGAAATTACTTGTTTCTATGAGCAGTTGCTCCATCATTTCTGTTTGATGGATTCTAGCAATTTCTGATGAAATATTATGGGGTGCACTATTCACAAATTCTTTCAGCACTGTGATCATTTTCTGATTTTGATTGACATTTCCTATTACTTTATTATAGACAGTGCCCTGCTCAGAAGCCCAATTTTCAAGTTGAGCCACTCTTTCCTTTAGCTTTTCAACATTACCATCTGTCGCCACTCCAAAAAGATTGTATAAAGCGACGCCTATAAAGGGTATGAGTGATCGCTTCACTACTTTCCTTGGCATAACACTATCAATGTCTCTCTGCAACTTGGAGAGCATGTCGTACAAATTTCTATCTTGGACACTGTATAATCCTGCCTGGATCTGATTGCTCAGCTGGACTAACTGCTCTCTCTGATCGATAATGGACTCCGTCCGGATCTTAACAATGGCTAGGTCCTGTATCATCTTAACCTTGCCATGTTCCTTGATGATGGCTCCCTTCCTTAGTTGTACGAGTGAGTTCACAAATTGACTCACTGCCAACCACCAAACAATCCATTTGCTGAAATAATGTTATTAAGCAGTAAAAATCTTATCAACTACATTTGTTTACCATTGCACTTGCCATTACCTTCTTCTCAAATTATACCTTGGGGTCATTGAAGATTCTATTTTATTATCTATCTTATCTTTATTAGACAAATCTGTCAACTGGGTAGACGACCAAGGTTCTGAATGAACTACTTTAAGGTGGTTCCAATGTACAATAGATTCCTCAAGGTAATCTCATGCATTAACTTGAATTTATTCAACTTCAAAACTTCTAAAACTCTTTATGGACCTTTAAATTTGGGAGAGACCTTTGTATTAGGTCCTTCAAGAATAGGATTGAGTACATAAACTTGTTGTCCTACCTTTAACGAGGGTATGGTGGACCTTTTATTGTAATACTTACTAGATTTTTTATGTAACTCCCTTAACCTAGTCCTGGTAACCTTAATGGTCTCAAACGTACGTCTTGTTTTCCAAGCAATATAGTCCTCATAGTTGTACGTACGTCTGGGTGGTGCGGCATCATCCAAAAGTGAATTTGGCATTCTCTTTTGGTAGCCATACAATGGGAAATGAGGAGTTTCTCCTATTGATTCATTTACTGTGTTGTTTAGAGTAAATTGTATGTCTTCGAGAGTCAAATCCCAGTCTTCAGTGTTTGGTGTTACCAATGTTTTCAGAACATCCTTTATTTTGCAATTTGTTCTTTCTACTGCTCCATTTGAGCTTGGCTTATGTGCTGTTATTTGACATTTCTGTATCTCATAAAAAGTCACACAGTTTCTTTAGAATGTCACTAGTAAATTCAGCAGCATTGTCTGAGAGCAAAACTTGAGGACATGAATGTCTGGTTATGATTCTAGACTTAAAGGCTTCTGCCACCGTTGATGCTTCTCTGTCTCTGGTTGGAACAATTTCTACGTATCTGGTCAAATAGTCAATGAAAACTAAAATCTGTTTATTTCCTCTGATGGTGTTCGGAAATGGACCTAAGAAATCCATTGTGACTACTTGAAAAGGATTTAATTCTGAAGGATACATTTCCAGAGGAGCCTTGACGTTGACATTCCTTTTATGTACATTACATATGGTGCAGTTCTGAACAAATCGACTAGCATCTTCACTACATCGAGGCCAAAAATAGTTTCTAGTGATTGTTCTACATGTTTTCTTAATTCCAGGATGTCCTGATAACTTGTATGAATGGGTTAGTTCTAAGACGTCCTGTGTCAGTGTATTAGGAATGTACAAACGTGAACAAGCATTTGGTTCGTCTGAAGTTTTGTACAATAATCCATCTATCAATTGAAACTCTGAATTTTCCTCACCTTGCAAGAAGTTACCAATTACTTCCCTTATTCTAGAATCCCTTTGTTGTTCCTGACGAACCTTGTCTAAATCTAGGTCTGTGATTTGACAACTGTAGGCGAAATTATGAGTGGTAATTTGTTTCTTGTTCTCATCTTGTGACCTAGATAAGGCGTCAGCTAATGTGTTATATCTACCAGGTATGTATCTAAATTCTGGGGCAAATTCCAATACGCTAACGAACCATCTATTGAACTTCATATTATTGGTAAAAGCCCTTTTCTTGAAAAGATCACAAATGGATTTATGATCTGTAAGAACATTAATTTTATGTCCTAGCAAAATGTGCCTAAATTTCTGTAATCCCCAGACTAAGGCCAAACATTCTCTTTCTGTTGTACTGTAATTTCTTTCAGCTGCATTCAAAACTCTACTGGCATAGTATACAGTCCTCATCCTTGTTTTATCCTTTCGCATCAAGACGGCACCTAGTCCGGTACTTGAAGCATCACAGGCTAAGTAGAATTCCTTCTCGAAGTCTGGATAAGCTAGGATAGGATCCGTTATCAACATATCCTTTAGTGTTTTGAACGCTGTTTCCTGTTCATCTTTCCACTCATAGTTAGCATCTTTCCTAGTTAACTCAGTTAATGGTTTTGCTTTTGTAGCAAATCCCTTTATGAAAGGTCGATAATACCCTACCATACCTAGGAATCTTCTTAGTGCCTTCAAATTTCTTGGGGCTGGATAGTCCACAATAGCCTTAATCTTTCCTTCTTGCATTTTCAAACCATGTTCACTGATAACATGTCCTAGATATTCAAGAGATTTCTTCGTGAACTGACATTTCTTAATTTTTACCTTTAATCCGGCCTTTCTGAGCCTATCTAATACTAATTCTATTGTCTTGAAATGACTCTCTACATCCTTACTAGCAATTATTACATCGTCAAGATAAACCGATACGTTTTCAACATCTAAGATTTGCAGCATTAAACGTACAAACGTTAAAGGAGCAGAAGTAAGACCAAACGGCATTACCTCGAATTGCAAATGTTCTTTGTGAGTACTGAATGCCGTGAGATGCTTGGATTCTTCATCGAGAAGAACTTGCCAATATCCACTTAGTAGATCGAGGCTAGAAAAAACCTTGGCACCTCCTAATTGAGCTAACATGTCACTAATGACTGGCATTGGCATTCGATCAGGGACAGTGTGGGAATTCAATTTCCTGTAATCGATTACCATTTTCCAACTACCGTCTTTCTTTGGAACTAGTAAAAAGGTGAATTATAAGGTGATTTAGAAGGAATTACGACTCCATCTTCCTTCATCTCTCAACCATCTCGTCTATGGGTCTTTGACTTATTGGGAGTTTGTAGTTAGGTATATAAAAGGGTCTAGCACCATCTTCTATGACTAATTTGTGCTGCAGTACATCTGTCCTTCCTAACTTATCTCCTGTTACCGCTACAACATTCCGATATTTCTCTAATATCTGTATTAACCTATCCCTACAATGAGGAAAATCTGTATTATTTACTTCCCCTTCTAATTTAACTCTTGTGTCAGCTACAGAGACAAATGCTTTTTCACTTATGGTTAGTAAAGGGTTATTAATCACAATTCCCTTACAGAATTCTATGCCGGCATGCAATTCTAGTCTCTTGTCAGAATAATTATACACATAAGTCGTGCAATTTCCACCATTAAGTCTTACTAGGGAATTGTCCATTTTCACAAAGTCTGGTAAGTCTTCATTAACTAATAACACATCTGTATCACCTAGGTTTTTATCTGTTACAATTCTAAGACAAACCTTTGTCAGACCTTGTGGATGAAGCAGAACACTACTATTTAATTTAAACTTTACAAGATTATCATCGGCAGTACTAACTAAGCAGATTTCTTCTGCATTCTGTACATCGGCAGTGTAACAGACATCAGTAGCATCTGAACTTTCATCTTGTGGTATCACAGAACTTATCTCTGTCATTTTCAGGTTGCCTAACAGCAACACCTCATTGAGATACTTATCTTCAGTATCTTCTCCTATTATTAGGTGACTACATTCTATTAGCGTGTCAGGATCATCAGGTTGGGAAAAAGAACTAAGTTCTTCGGAGGTATCTACTTGTTGTGCACTTGAGTCATCAGGTTCATACCTGCTATCTGAGAATTCCTCCTGAGTGGCTTCTAGGCTTTGAAAAGCAGTTTGGCTATCTTCTCCTATTTCTTCTATCATTGAATTTCTACACACTGTCCTACCTGGGTTAGCATTAATTTCCATTTCTATCTGTTGGATGTCTACTTCTTCAGATGAGGTTGTCTCAGGTAAAGTGATCAAGTTTATCTGAAACTGTTCCTCTTCTTCAAGAGAGCAAACATTTCCTCTATCAATTGCCTTGATAGTTATTCTTCCATTGCTACAATCTAATGTAATTCCACATCTTTTCATAGCCTGGAAGGAAAATAGAGCTTGAGCTGGAAAATATTTCTCTTCCAACACCACAAACTCTTCCCTGAATTTCTTATTTAGAATTTTTATCTCTAAAATGACATTGCCTAGAGCCCTTATTTGCTTTCCAGCGATCCCCTTTATGGTCCTATAGGAATTTCTCATTTGGGAAAGCTCACAACCTATATGTTCTGTTAAAGTGCCCTTATCTATGATACTTACAGTACTGCCTGTATCCAACAATATGGAACTCAGTACACCTTCTAAGTGTACTTGTATGATAGGCAACTCTTCCTGACACGTATTAAAATTCTTTACAGAAAACACTATTTCATTACTTCGAGTAATGTCTGTTGGGGATACATCCTTATGCAATGTCACTATTTCTTTCTGTAAGGATGGACCTTTCTGCTGCGCTCTCTGTGATTGTCACTGAGAATTCCCTTGATTTGGGTTACTGGGTGAGGTATTCTGATTATTAGGCTGAGTATTGTGGTTATTTTGAGACCCCTGAGAATTTCCCTGTCTGTTGTACCAACAGTTCTGGATCAAATGTCCTATCCTATTGCAATTCGAACACCATTTGTTTCTTCTACAATTCTGTGTTGTATGGTTGGAATAACCACAATTTCCACAATTTTGTCTCTGCCTATTTGACTGTGGTCTATTATTCCCTGAATTTTGGCCTTGACTAGCTCCCCTCTGTCCAGGAGCCCTGTTATTTCCACTGTTACTTCCATTGGTTGCAGTGGTATTCCCATTGTTACCTCTATTTGGCGGCCTACCTTGATTGTTTCTGTTTGATTGATTAAATCTCCTATTGTTGTTCCCACCATTTCTATCAGACGAATTTCTGTTTCCCTGATGCCGAGACCTAGCTTGCCCTGATTGGTTTCTACTGGACTGGTTGCTATTATTTCTTGGGCTTCCACTAGCTACGGTTCCTGTAAAATCTGCACTACTACTTGATGAATTCTGTTTTACTTTCCTTTCTATGTACATCAAGGTTTGTACAATTCCATCATTTGGCTTCCTATCATAGTACTTCCTTAAGGCTACTCTTTCTTCCTTACCCAAAGCATCGTAGATGGGCCCTAATGACATATATCTAAGTACCTTGGATATACTAGCTAAATCTGTTTCATCATCATCAAAGTCATCCTTCCTTCCAATAACAATTCCTACATCTTTCATATCTGTCGTCACTCTATCTATAGCTTCTTCGACTCTGGTTGCTAATTACCATCATATTTCTGATGATGGAAAGATCCTATGTTGTACCATGGATCTTTCTGTGCTTCTGGTTGCCAAAACTGTAAGCACTGTTTCTTGAATTCGTTAAACAGAGTAATTTTCATTAAAAGTACTGAATGGAGAACTGTATGTGCATCACCATGTTCCATACTAACATACAAGAGTGCTTCATCTATTTTCTTTCTCTCATCTGTGATACCGGCAGCTGAAATTCTGCTTTCTGTGTCTGCCAACCATCGATTTACACTATATTCTTCTAGTCTACTTTTATCTACATTACTTGGGTCTACCGTTCCACAAAATCTAGTGGCTTGGGTGATTACTGCGGCTTGAGCCATGGTGTAGCGTCTAGGTACAGTCGAATTTGTTGGGTTAGTGGTTGCAACGGAAGTGTTAGGCGCACTAGTTATCGGTAAACTAAGTGGGGGACCCTGACTATGAGAACGTCTGGATCTAGTATTACTAGGATTAATTTGCCTAGAAAGTCGTTCAGGTACAGGCCTTAGGTTATATTGAGTCTGGTCTCCGCCCCTGTCTGTTGCAGTCGGGAAATTACTTCATCCAAGGATTCATTCATATCAACTAATAAAATATTCAATGATTCCAAGAATGAAAAATAAATGAAACAAAAATTTGAGAAGCAGGTAACTTATGTCAATTTCATGTTTGCTGAGCTCTTAGTGACTGTATTCCACTTTACAATAGAAATTCAATTTCCCCAACTCATTCCTTCATAGGACTCTCTCACAATCTGAAAAAGTCTGATTTTAGTTTGGACTTATAACAGTTGTTTGGGTTCCACTGCAAAAATGCTGCGCCAAGTGTATAACGAAAAAAATTATTATGTGAACGAAAATTTCTATTTTGTAAAAAAAATTACTAAATATGAAAAAAAAAATATTTCCTTCTTACAACAATAAGGAAATATTATTCAGATAATTATTCTTCAAAAAAAATAATTTATTTAAATTATTTATGTTTGAGAAAAAAAAAAATTTTGCGCACTGCAGGGAAAAATAATTATGTAAAAATTTCACGCACACAACAAAAAAAAAAAAATTAATTATTCACAGAAAAAAAAATCTTTCTTGATAATTCCCCGATACTAGGAATGAATGATTACTATTCAAATAGCTTCGTGTCGTCTTGCACTTGAAGATAGCGCTGATCACACATGAGCGCAAATGTCGTCAGCTTCCAGCGATAATCGGCACAGCTTGGCCGACTTCCAAGTCCGTTACTCGCTGAATTTGTCGAAGAAAAATTTGGAATTTCTTCCAAATTGTGGTTAGCGACAGTGGGAAATACCAGTGTCTTTTCTCCTGTTGATTAAAGACGCGTAACTTCACCTCGGGTCATTGACTTCCAAAACTGTATCGCCATTCCAATTTCTTCACTATCGTTCGTCGCCGCTCTGGTACCGCTAATTTCCTCTAAGTCGCCTTTTTAGCGACCAAAAATTGTGGGAATTTCGTGTATTTAAGTCCGTACACGATAGAAAAGTTCACTGAACTGACGTAGATATTAGCGACTTTCATACGTCCGCCAGCACTATTTGTTTTCGTCCGTCTTCACTTGCTGCGATCGGCGATGAGTGGCCGCGAGTTGCCGATACTCTCGTAAATTTCGTTATACTTCTTATAAAAATCACCGCTGTTTTATGCTGTGATTATTACTATTGTTGTTATTATTGTAATAGTTAATTATTAAACTGAATTTCTTGTTGATCTTGTTGTTGTGAACGTTCAGGAACTTCAAACTAGGCAGGGATTTACCACTGTCAATTTTCACTCCGATCGACGCAAAAGTTTCGCTGTTTCGTGGAATATTTCTTTCTGCTTCGTTTCCTCTGCTCTCTTCTATTACTGTGTTTATGTTTCTAGTTGCTGAAGACCGTCTTGAAATTGTTTGCGCTTTTAATTTGAGAGTTAGTTATTAGCGCAATCACTCTCCACTCTCTGTAAATTTCTCTAGGGCCGTGAACATTTATTGTTTTTCAAATGTGCGCTGGGTGAAATCCTCCGAGACTGCCACCACTTTTTTATGTTGTGGGGTCTCAAATATGAATGTCTCTGCTTCTGTTTGTTGTTGTTTCACTTGGGTGAACCTGACTATTGAGTTCTGTCTGATAGACTTTAACTTCTAGTTAACACAGGGAAACGCAGTAAACTTGGTAATTATTCTTCTTACACTGTTTATCTTATTTCAGGTGGGGTAAGGGACTCATCAGGCACTTTTTTAGGTTTTATTTTTATAACACTATAATAGTTTACACGGCCAGCCACACTGGACTTAGAAATTTTTCTTGGTTTCGGAGAGGAGAGCGACACAGGTCTTACCCAGAAGGGTTTCAAGTTAACTCTAACTAAAAATTGATCAAAATGAGCTCTGGACCTATGTGGAAGAAAACTCCTCCTCTTTGAGGAAGCCTACTTTAATCTTAATGGTTCAATTTCAACTCCCACTTTTGGCAAAGGACAAATCAGGTCAATTTTGCTGACCTTTCATTTAATAATCACGTCTATAGCTCCTCCTTACGTTCCCATATCTCAACATTGGTTGTTTAGTCTACAACTCGAAACTCCAATCTACTTGGTCTCACGGCCTACTTGGTCTCACGCTATCAACGCCGTGTCTCTCTCTCTCTCTCTCTCTCTCTTTCATGAATAACCATGATCAGTGAATTTCATACATTATTCACTGTAAAAATACTTTCAAATTCACATTGCATAACATGTGTGAACTTTGTAGACATAGGCCTACGACTGTTATAAGTTGACCTATTAGTCTTATTAACATCAACAAATAAGACTTTTGCAAAGATTTGCTTGCACATTATTATTAATCAAATTTTTGAATGACTAATCCTATGTATATTGTGAACTAGTGAAACTTAATATAAAATATACTGAACTGGACTAACAGATTTCACGTCTACTTTTGTAATACATAAAATATAATCGCAACACATACACACACACACACACACACACACACACACACACACACACATATATATATATATATATATATATATATATATATATATATATATATATATATATATATATATATATATATATATATATATTGCCGTTATCATGTGTAATTTATCATTTCTTTCATTGCTATTTAGGCATGTCATTTTGATGCCTCTTGTGAAGTTAACAGAATATATAACACCTATTTTTGTATTTCTTATTATCTAAGTTTCTAAAGAATTAAAATTAGCAAGAAGTTCAGCATTAATTTAGTTACTGCTAAATGCCAGCAGTGGAGAAGACTACCATGCTCATCAGCAAAAGATGACTCTTACAGAAATCATCTGCCACTAGATTATATTATAACGCAAACCCTAGCCTCTATTCTTTGTGTTTCGCTGATATGAAGTGTTTCTTGGCAGGAGTATGATGAAATAATATCTTGGTCTCATGTAGCCTGTTACGGATGGTTTGAGCAGCAACTTGAAGGGAAAGCGTAATGTTCTCTCTTTATAGCAACACTAGTTCTAAGGGGAGTTAAATGAAGCTCCTTCAGTGATCATCTGATGATGATCCTTAACAGTAGTGTAACAATGGGGTCGTCCTCCACTTTTTACAATGAATTTATCATATTTCCTCGTTCTCTCTGTTGTTGTATCCCTCTATACATGGTTGTTTTATTTACGCTAAGCTGCTGAGCAATATCTACAATAGAAACATTAGTCTTATGCAAGCTAATGATTGTGGTGCGGCTGAGTCTGTTGCCCATCTTATCGGTGCAAGTGACGAGACAGTTTAGTTTAACTTTCCTGCCCGAATGTGGAGTCACACGATAACATACGACGTTATGAGATTTTTTCTTTTTTGTTATTGTCAACGATAATGGTTGAATTCTTTCTTTCTTTATTTATATATAATTTCACTGATGGTTATTCAATATTATTTTATTAGTCAATAAGCTTTTATCTGGATTCGAAATATAGTTTCTTCTTTGACTCTTTTGCCCCAGTCATCTGAAGTGAAATTTTTCAAAATGTTTCGTCATTTTTCGTAATATGAATTTTTCACTCACCATTCTTTTTTATATTGTTAACCGTATGATTAATAACCAAGTCGAATAAGAAAATTACGTTTCCTTGTAAATATCAAAAGAACAAATTACTGTTAGGTGAACAAAAACTTCTGGAACATGTTGCAGAACATTTTTTGAGTGACTGTACATACATCATCGTGTGTGTTACCTTCCTGAGTAAGAAAGATAGTGTTTAAAATAGCTGTGGGTACAATCAGGAATACAACATTGAAGTAATCCGTTGCCTCTGTATGGTGGCCTCTCCTTGCTTAAGAAGCATTATTATTATTATTATTATTATTATTATTATTATTATTATTATTATTATTATTATTATTATTATTATTATGCAGAAGATGAACCCTATTCATATGGAACAAGCCCATATAAAGGGCCACTGGCTTGAAATTCAGGCTTCCAAAAATTATTATTATTATTATTATTATTATTATTATTATTATTATTATTATTATTATTATTATTATTATTATTATTATTTTTTTTTTATTATTATTATTATTATTATTATTATTATTATTATTATTATTATTATTATTATTATTATTATTATTATTATTCAGAAGATGGAACCTATCCATACGGAACAGGAAGCCCACCAAAGGGGCCACTGACTTGAAATTCAAGCGTCCAAAGAACATGAAGGAGCTCATTAGGAAGAAGTAAGAGAAGGTGGAGGGAAATAGGAAATTCTTCTGCAAGTGAAACTGCCCATCTGAACTGAGCCACTAATTCACTTTGTATGTGAAAGCTCCTGTGCATTTTTTTTTTACACATTTTCATCGTTCAAGTGTTCTTACAATAACGTAATGCAAGCTCTAAGGCTAAACAGACGATCAATATTACTGACAGTATTTCTTGTACTGTCATTATTGCTGTCGGTGTGTCCATCATATGGACTTAGTATCAGTACCTGACAATAGTGGTCCTTGAAATCCAGTTTCAGCTATCAGTATGTGGGTGGGGCTTAAATTAATGATGGTTTGTTCACTGGACTGTCAGTATTGTCAGTATCATCAGAAATCGGAAGAGGTACAATGTCTGACCAGCAAGGGGAAACTACTCCTTCGGGAATTTATTTCAGCTTTCAAGGATTACCAGAGTTATAGGATGTTCGAAGTGAAAATTATATAAAGAAAAACAAGAAATTGGCTGCATATGAGAAGTTATTGAGGCATATAAACCAATCAAAGCTGA
>NW_027100722.1:1614867-1697367 GCF_040412425.1 Macrobrachium rosenbergii | reverse complement strand
TGGAGGAGACACATGAAGTCCCCAGAATATCTGGAACCACCTGTCTCTCCTGAAGATTTGCCGAAAAACGAACTTTCATCCACCCATTGCTTGGAAAAGAAGTCCCTCGATCTCTTATTTCTATGTAGAGCCATATTAATTATTGTTCCATGAAAGGTCATCATTTCCTCCACGCTTATTTTTTCCCAGTTTTTCCATATAGAATATTGTTGCAGAGACCTTTTCCTACTTATCAGTTCTTCTGTGTAGCGATTCGTTTCATCTGCAATCATTTGGAAAAGTTCACGTGTAAAAAGAGCATGAAAAACTGCAAAGGAGTGTTGATAGTTTGATCAGGACAGTTGAATTTTGCCCTTCCTTTGAAAGGAAATCTGGGTAATTCATGCCTTTCTTCATCAAACTCTTCCCAGTTATTTCCATCGGTCCAATTTTCGTCGTTTGTGTCCTCTTCTTCCTCAGGGGCATAACCATATCGTCGGTGTATTCGTCTTCGTCTTCGTCAGGAGATACTTCTTCCAGGTCTTCATTCATGATGATAAAAGAATTATCTTCATTGTATGTGGAAGGAGCAGCAGACGGTTCATCGTTTTCACTTGAATCATCTTCCGATTCCGAAGGTAATCCTAAAAAGTATTCTAGTATATCCTCTTCCTTTTCAAGAAACTTCCTGTGTCGGAGAGACATGATAACTCAACAATGCGTTACTAATGACAGTTCAGCGAAACAAGAAGTCTGCCCAGTGTCTGGTCATCTGTGTGTTGGGGTAACCGGGTTTAGAGGGGTATGGAATCGGATTAGCTGCTTATAGCGACCGCGAGGATTGTCAACCCTGAATAACCCTAAACAAGCAGCAAATATGGCTGGTTTACCCACGTTTTTACGATGAATAACATCGCAAAATCTGCTATTCATTTAGCCAGTTTTTCCAAAAGGAAAACTGCTATGTAAACACATTTTTTGTTCATGAAAATAAGATTTCTTGAATGATAGAAAACTAAGTGTTATTCTGGGATACCTATAATAAGGTAACCTTAATTAGCTTGCCTCCAAAGAAATTATATCAAGTGCCGGCTGGGAGCCAGGCTTCGGTCTGAAACTACCATTTGGGAAAGCCGGGTGAGAACCGGGCTTCGATCGGAAAGGGTTAAATTTGCCTACGTGTTTTACGTAATATTTCCCTCAGTAACAAGAGCCCTATGCTCATATGAAATTCTCCTTTGTTTTCTCTTTTTTTTTTCGTTTTCCTGGACCCACGAAGTCAGAATCACAAGGCTAAATTACCTTAAATTGTTGCTACCTGTCTCACAGGAATATTTCAAACTAAAACCACGGAAAAACGTAAATATATATATATATATATATATATATATATATATATATATATATATATATATATATATATATATATATATATATATATATATATATATACAGTAACCTTGAATAGTGACGTTTTCCATGACGATTTTCTTCATGGAGCTCTCGTCCTGGACGATTTTCTTCATGGAGCTCTCGTCTTGGACGAGAGCTCCATGAAGAAAATCGTCATAAAAAACGTCACCCCGACCGAAGACAGCAAGAAAATAAATCTTGTAATTTATTATAAGAACCGCCGCACCCGTGATCTTGTGATGAAGAATAACCCCTCTCCTCCAGTAAGAGAACCCCTCAAGCAGAAGAACGTGGTCTACCAATTTGTATGTCCTGTCGAGGATGCCCTGGCGCTTATATTGGAATGACCACGATGCGTCTGTCAAAAGGATCTCCTGCCACGCCCAGGAGGGTGCCATCATGAACCACGCCCGTGCTATCCACAATATTTCCATCTCCGCGACAGTATTATACAAAATATAAGTATAATCGGGAGAGCCGCCGACCGTCGACGTCTGCGCCTGCTAGAGGCACTCCTCATTGCCGAGAAAAAACCAACAATGAATACGACGCAGGAGGCATCGCCCCTACCCACGAATTTAAGAAAAGTAATGCAGAACACCCATCAAATCCAACGAATACCTGAAAACGACAACCCTGAGAATTGAGATGCCCCTGACGAGCGAGGCGCCCTTCAAGACAATCCCCCGATTACGACAGAAAGAGTAGATAATGACATCATTCATCCTCAGCCCAATAGCAGCCAAACTACCGATGATGTCAGCCGGCATGACATCACGCAACGGCAGGCCAGTGGGAACGCTGGAATGAATGATATTCCCAGGTTGCGAAGATCTGTCAGGATCGAGCTTCGCCGCAGAAATTTGGCTTGAAGTTCGCCGACTGCAACCAATCAGAATTTGCCGTCCATGACCCCCCGCTGAAGCCCGTGTTTAAGTTCAGAAAACCTATGCAATCTGCCAGTCCTCTACTAGCTCCCGCTGGAGAATGACAGAAGAGTCTGCCGAAACGTCGCGGCAACAATTGTATAGAACTAACTGTATAGAATATATAAAGAAGCAGAATCCAGATTTTGACTTTTCCCCCATGAAATGACAAATATAGGCGAGCTGTTAGCACGCACCTCCACTGAAGAGAAGTCCGCAATAAGGAAAATAGAAAAGGTCTTCTACAAAATAAATGCAGCTGAAGCAGCAATAATATTCAATAGAATCTGTTTAAAAGAGGGTCTGCTGCCAAATTATATTATTATTATTATTATTATTATTATTATTATTATTATTATTATTATTATTATTATTATTATTATTATTAGTAGTAGTAGTAGTAGCAGTAGTAGTAGTAGTAGTAGTAGTAGTAGTAGTAGTAGTAGTATTCATATTATCATTATTTATATTATCCACCACCACCATCATCATCATCATCATTCCTGAGTGCACATACTAACATAAATCATGAAAATGGTACAGTTGCTGGATGACAATCTGTCGGATGACGGACAAAATTCTGTTGCGAACATTGATGATTGAATGCCACAACCCAAGAAGAGAAAAATTAAGTACAAATCAGATGACCTTCTGAACTTAGCCTGTAATTACCTTCAAAAAGATGATAGCAGTGACCTAAATATTGCACAAGTTTGGGCTAGCAAAGTCACGAATCTGCCACGATCAGAAATTACTGGCTGAGAAATATATTAATGACATGACATATTATTTGAAGCAGAAATGGGGAGGGACGCTGACCAGAAATTCAGTGAAGATAAATGAATGCCGTAATGTACAGTAGACATTTTACCAGCATCTCGTCCTATGTCAGCAGCAGCAGCAAGCACTATATAGCACTAATCATGATGATGGGGACTCAATGAACCATTCCATAACACAAATGGACCCTTTGACTCAATACTTCCATCAGTTTCAACCACAAGAATATATTGAGAATGTCATGTAAGACATCTTTGTCAAATAAAAAAAACAAAATTACCATAAGCTAAAATTATAACCCTCTTTATAGTTACCTTGATGTAATCCTTGAGAGCAGTAATGATGGCTTCACAGGTTTCCTGCACTGCACTATTCCACTGACTGTAGATTTTTCCCATTACGCCGGAATAACGCAGCCGGGAAAATGATTCTCCTGTTGCTAAATAGCAGAGAGTAATGGACAGTCTTAATTTGCTGAGATGCTCTCCCTCATAACAGTGTCTTTTTAGTTATGTATGGCCTTACCATCTCCAGAAGTTTATTGTAGGTCTTTTCATCCATCCGGAAATAACTTTGAAAGTCATTCATATCGGTTTTCTGGATTTCATTCACAAGGTTTAAATGCGTCAAAATATTACGCTTACCAATCCAGTCTTTGACCCACTTTCTACGTTTGCGTCTTTTCTGAAGCCAAAGAGCCATATATAATAATTGCAATGCATAAGGCTTTTCTCTTGTTTCTCATGTCACTTGAAGGCCCAGTTCACAACCATTCCACGCTGCTACACTGAATTGCTGACGCCTCAATCAGTATTCAATAATGGACGTGTGTTCGGTGTACTGACTGGAGTTCACACCAACAGAATATTGTCAGTATTTTTAATGACAGTAATAATGATCGTCTGCAAGCCCCTTTACAAGAACGCCTTCCTTAGCTCAGGGCATTCAGGAACTCGTCATTCGTTCAGCCCGTTTCAGTTGTCATTTGGTGACTGTAATTTCTTGAAAGGCATAATTATCTCAGTCATTTAATTTTACTCCCGAAGTGTCAGGGAATTCAGAAGACATTTTTCCCTGGTAAAGAAAGCACTGCTTTTTTGTGATTAGGTATGGTAAATCAAATCAGAAATTTAGAAATAATGTTTAATTACAAATTTTAATATATTAACACCACTATGGATTATGAAATTAAAAGATAGATTATTGAAATAAGGAAATAAACAAATAACGAACAACAAAAATATTAAGTAACTTATCTGTCTGACACCCTTTTAATATCAATTACCAAAATAATTCGCCAAATGTCTTGTTACGAATAAATACCTCAGCAATTGTTCAAGGAAAAATAAACCTTACAACACAGTACATAACACAAGTCACTGTTCATGGGTCTCTATGACATTTATCATACGCTAGATAATACACCAATTTGAATTTCGGATTCAGAGTCACTTATATAACGTATGCTTCAATGTAACAACGGGAACCTGTGATAATAGTCCAAGTATTTTCAAAAGTGCAGTAATTGCTCCGGGATTGTTTAAGTTCATGCACTGTTTCCCCAAGGGTCGAGGATTACCCTAGCTGAAAACAAAAAGAAACATACCTTGTGAAATTTAACTACACTTATTTTAATAACTTAATTCGTAAAGAATTTTAATTAAATACGCACTTAGACAATTTTAAATACACTTTTGAAGACTTAGGAATTTTAAAGATAAACATATTTCACAAAAAACTGATATAACAATATTCCGTATAAACACAGGCAGTTAATCCACTTACTGCACGGCTAGGTGACTATAACGTGACTAAAGAAAATACAAAATTTATTTTTCCAAGTCTATTATGGAACGGAAAAATACGAGGACAAAATCGTTAACAGAAACTTCGCAAATACTGTAACTTCAAAACCAGTAAATAGATGGTGTTACTAACATTATGAAATTCGAAACTTCGCAAATACTGTAACTTCAAATCCAGTCAATAGATGGTGTTACTAACATTATGAAATTCCCTGACAAAACCCCCCATTAAGCCTTTTATATATAAAAGGTAAACAAACATGGGATTTCATAGATATGACAAAATACCTTAACCTCTACTTAACAAATCAGCAAATATATTATTGGTACCCTTCACATGAACAACAGAGAAAGAATAAACTTGTAATGCCAAAGACCAACGCATTAGCCTTTCATTACTAGACTTTGAAGTCTCTAAATACACGAGTGGCTTATGATCACTTTCCAAGAGGAATTTTCTACCCATTAAGTAGTACTCAAACTTCTTTATTCCCCATACAATGGCCAAGCATTCTCGCTCGATAGTTGCATATCGAGTCTCGGGGGGAAGAAGTTTCTTGCTTGCGAATGCCACTGGATAAGGTTCACCGTCTATATACTGCAGCAAAACTGCTCCTAGACCTGTAGACGATGCATCAGAAATAAATTTCTCTAATTCTTCATTGGGCGGTCGGAGAATCGAACGCGGGGCCAGCAGAGTGCTAGCGGAGAACGGTACCCACCCGTCCGACAAGGAACTGTTGTCGTTGGTGATGATGATGGTGATGGGTGAAACACATGGAAAAAAAAACGATGAGCCTTATGTTTATATATATATATATATATATATATATATATATATATATATATATATATATATATATATATATATATATATATGTGTGTGTGTGTGTGTGTGTGTGTGTGTGTGTGAATATGCGTGTATGTCTGTATATATATATATATATATATATATATATATATATATATATATATATATATATATATATATATATATATATATATATATATATATATATATAGATATATATATATATATATATATACATATATATATATATATATATATATATATATATATATATATATATATATATATACATATATATATATGTGAGTTTAATAATTAAACTCATAAGCCAAAATAAAATGACTCACATAATATATATATATATATATATATATATATATATATATATATATATATATATATATATATATATATATATATATATATATATATATATATATATATATATATATATATATATATATATATATATATATATATCTGTATATATATATATATATATATATATATATATATATATATATATATATATATATATATATATATATATATATATATATATATATATGTATATATATATATATATATATATATATATATATATATATATATATATATGTATATATATATATATATATATATATATATATATATATATATATATATATATATATATATATATAATTAACATGCACACACACCTATATATATATACACACACACAAGGTGTAACACGAGATTATTCAAATATTTTGGGAAATGGAAGAAAAAGTAATTCTGAGCATAGAATGTATATATATATATATATATATATATATATATATATATATATATATATATATATATATATATATATATACATATATATACTGTATATATAGGTAAAATCGACAAGCAGATACTCTCTCTCTCTCTCTCTCTCTCTCTCTCTCTCTCTCTCTCTCTCTCTCTCTCTCTCTGTCTTCTCCTTGATACCTGTTTGTTTCCTAACCACGGCGATAAGGAACATGTATTATCTATATTTTCTTTATGCACAATGAGCTTCATTCATTGAAGAGGGTAAACAAAGACGTTGAATTTGGCATTTCGGAAGAAGATTCTTAGAACTCTCCATAGTGACAAAAGGATGAAACGAAGAAACAAAATATAGATATATATCTATATGACTTATTCATGAACTCCCTATTCTTAAAACATCAATCAGTAGCTGCCTAATTAATGGTTCCTGAAGCCTTCTTAATCCACTGATTCATCCAGCGGGTGACGTCAGATTCTTAATGGATTCTTAACGATGGGTCCAGGTATGTTAAACTCTAACGACAGCTCACTGACAGAATCAATTTGTATTAGGTAAGGGGGGCCCGCATGAGCTCACTCATTCAAGTTCTCACAAAAAATAACGCCAATTTATGATTTCTTTTTCTCTATTTAATTACTCTCTCCCCGTAGAGGGGCAGTTCCATCAGTGTACCTCGTGCGGTGCACTGTAGGCATTACTGAAGCTTCTTTGCATCGTGTCTTCGGCCCCTAGCTGCAACCCCTTTCGTTCCTTTACTGTCCCTCCTTTCATATTCTCTTCCTTCCATCTTACTCCCCACCCTCTCCTAACAATTGATTCATAGTGCAACTGCTTTGAGGTTTTCTCCTGTTACTTAACCTTTCAAACTTTTAGTGTCAATTTCCGTTTCAGCGCTGAATGACCTCGTTGGTCCCAGTGCTTGGCCTTTGGCCTAAATTCTATATTCAATTAATTACTCTCAACAGTTAAGGTGGGAAAGGCCGTGGGTGGATCACATAATGAAACTCGGCTGATGTTTTCGTTAAAAAGCCTTTTAGAGGGGATTGATTAAATCCTTAGAGATAATTACTGTAATTGTTTTCATGGAAACCAATTTATTTGTTATAAAGTAGTGTTTTTTTTTGGGGGGGCCGGTTATATGCCACATAATGTATTACACATTTTCCGGATCATCTTATGTTTATAAGATATAACGTCAAAAGTCAAGGTCACGTACAATTTGGTTGATGTTCTTATCAGTTAACTAATGATAACTTGTTGATCATATCAATTAACGTATGTGAACCTGATGTTCGTTGCAGTTAACTGACCCCTTACGACCTTTGAAAAGTGCATTAAAATACAAGAGACGTTCAGAAGTTACTGGTCAGAGTTCAACATGATTCTTGGCCTGTTTAAGGCTGGGTCTTTGCTTGCCTTGTCGGAGATTTGCTCTTTGTTGAGCTAACATTTTTGCTAGTTTGGGTTTCTATAGATTTTGGAAGAAAAGAAATTTTATAGTTCTGTTCACTTTGAAAGATACACTTTTAGTTAACTGAGAGAGAGAGAGAGAGAGAGAGAGAAGAGAGAGAGAGAGAGAGAGAGAGAGAGAGAGAGAGAGAGATTTCCGTAAGGCATATTAATGGACTGTCGACAACCATCAATGTTTTGGAAAAAATAGCAAAATATTCAGAAGTGGGCAGACCTTTTACTATATAATCAGTCAGTCAGTCTGTTAAGTCACTAAACACACACACACATGTCTATATGTAGACATACATATATACTGTATATATATATATATATATATATATATATATATATATATATATATATATATATATATATATATATATATATATATATATATATATATATATATATATATATATATATATATATATATATATATATATATATATATATATATATATATATATATATATATATATATGTATATATCATTTGATGACTGGCAACAGTTTATAAAAGTTTTGTCCTTTTTTTTCATATTTTTTCTTAGTTTTTCCTTCCAAACTTTTATGGTTCTAGTCTGTCCATCAACTATGAGTGGGTAATTTTTCTTTCCCCTTCTTTATTGTTTTATTTTATCGCTTGTTTGGAGGCACAAAAACTGTTTGATAGTTATCAAAAATGCTATAGCAATAAAATGTTCTTTTCCAGGGCATTTAAGAAAATCAAGGTCAATGGGAGAATTCTGTTAAATAATATTTTTCAGTATTTACACCATTAACTTATTCCTATTTTACTCAACATCATTAACCCTTACATGTAAACGTTCGGTTGTTTACAATCTGTTGTTTTATCATATTTTATCTCTGAAATGACTGCTGTTATTTGTTACAGTTCGTGCAGTGGATTAAACTCAGTCTCAAAGTCCAAATGAAAACTAGTTTCGGTAAAAGTACCAATCACCGGATGAGGACTTGCGGTAATAGTCAGCAATTCCTTTAGTGTCTGAGCAGAGGTGCCACTCTTATCACTACTACTACTACTGTATATATACACTGTATATATACATTTACTGCGTGGAACGTATGTGAATTAGAATTAAAAGAATTCAGTATCATTAAGCTCAATTTCTCTCACTTTCTGTCCCTGTGACTATATATAACTGTTACAAGAGGGCTTCTTCGTTCCCAACCGTTTCAGCCCAATGTTGTCCCCTTCCCACCTCATCTCGTTCTCATTCAGCCTGTTCACAGCCCCTTGAAGTCCCTTTCAGCCTGTCTCCTCCTGTCTTGTGTACAGTTTTCCCTGGAGAGGGTCCCTGCAAATGCTCCCATGGGTCAGTGACAGACTTTTTAATAGAATGCCTTCGGTGACCTCGGTCATTGGGGGGGAATGGCGTGGGGTGCTCACGGGAGGGAGGGAGGGAGGCTGGTGTGTATGATGCAGTGTTGCTCTTTTATTCTGGGTTATTTTTATCACTTACATGAATTTATAATGATAATAATAATAATGATTAGGGGATTATTTATCACTGTCAAGACAATTAACATTGTCTTGGCCATTTGGTTCAAGTTTTCAGTTTTTTACCGCGCTGTTGGTTTTTGTAAAAAGAAATACATGTTTTTGCGCCGAGACCATCAGTTACTGTTTGGTCATACTCTCAATATCAGTTTTAAATTGAATAAGCAAACATACGGAGAAGTCTGAATTCTAAATTAGAGTAACTAAATAAAAAATCCTGTGTACGTATCTGCAACGTGTTGTTTGCGTTTCCGGAAGTCTAAAATAAAAATATGAAAAACATTTCCAAAACGCCTCACAGGCCCTTGGATGCAAAACAAAATTTCACTTTAGTCCCGAATTTTACACGTGAATTTATATATATATACAAATATAATGCCGACTCTAAATAATGTACAGCTCTCGCGGCACATGTTTGCCCTCCATTTCTAATCTGCTGGTATTGGGCTACGCGATCCAGTATTGTGCACATTTCTCCCAGTAAAATGTAAATAGTGTTTATTAACGTATCCTCTCTCTCTCTCTCTCTCTCTCTCTCTCTCTCTCTCTCTCTCTCACACACACACACATACGCAATGTACATTTATATACATACATATATATATATATACACACACACACACACATATATATATATATATATATATATATATATATATATATATATATATATATATATATATATATATATATATATATCTATATTGTATATATATATATATTTGTTTGTGTATGTTAAATACACGGAATTTTTCCGTTCAGGTATGCGTCTTTGAGTGATAAAACTCCAGATTTATTTGCACACCATCTGCATGCGTCTAACACTTCATGAATATCTAATCTCTGATGTCGTATCAGAGGATATTGCCGCGAGATATGCACGGAATTCATTTATGCTCTCATTCATGGCTTAGTAAATATATATCTCGTCTTTAATACCGGGAACTCTTGATGATGCTGTAATGGCTTTGAAGCTGCGTCTCCTGATGCGAGACGTGTCATTAGACTAACAGTCTGTTATTAGGAAGTGTGTGTGTTTATTGGTAAGAGAGAGAGAGAGAGAGAGAGAGAGAGAGAGATCTTAGAAGATGTCGTGAAAGTAAAGAATAAATTTCCTGAATGACTGGAAATGGGACATAAGATACCATACAGATCGTGCGGGGACGCAACGGAAAACAATTAAAAAATGCGCCGAAATTTCTTCGGCGGTTTCAACTTTTCTGTACAGCCGCTACGGCTTATAATCAAGGCCACCGAAAATAGATCTATCTTTCGGTGGTCTCGGTAAAATGCTGTATGAGCCGCGGCCCATGAAACTTTAACTACGGCACGGTGGTGGCCTATCCTATATCGTTGCAAGAAGCACGATCATGGCTAACTTTAACCTTAAACAAAATAAAAACTACTGAGGCTAGAGGGCTGCAATTTGGTATGTTTGATGATTGCAGGGTGGATGATCAACATACCAATTTGCAGCCCTCTAGCCTCAGTAATTTTTAAGACCTGAGGGCGGACAGAATAAAGTGCGGACGGACAGACAAAGCCGGCGCTATAATAGTTTTCTTTTACAGAAAACTAAAAAAACTGTGAAGCTGTTCATTGAGAGGTGGATGAGATTGGTCTCCTGATAGTCAGCAAGAAGAAAAAGGAACATGAACAGAAAAGAAGAAGAAGATTTTTTATTTCGGCTTAAGGTTGGAAGCAAGATACGAAAGGTTTTCAGTGAAAAGAAATTCCTGTACACGTGAAGAGAAAGAGAAATAGATTATGGAAGCAGATTATGTGGAAGGGGACCAGGTAATAAATTAGGAATAAGATAACAAGACTGAAGACGAACTCTTGATGTCGAAAAATGTTCCCAAAAAAACAAATTTGATGCTTTTGGGAATTACTTACAATACAGTGAAGAATCAGAGGAAGGAAGAGAAGGTAAGGAGGATCTACTGGTGATAAAAAAGGAGCAACGAGTTTGAGTGAGAGAAAGGATTACTTGAACTGAACCCTGTGCAACAGACAAAATGAGGGAAGGCTGAAAACGGGGCAAGGATGTGATTGGGGATTTGATTTGAAGTTAAAATATACAAGGATTTAGTGTGTTTTAAAGCCTGGGATGAAGGGAGGAAGCATGAAGCGAGCCCAAGAAGGCACTGGTGATATACTGTATTTGCGATTGTTAACTTCCGTTAATTGCTTTCCTTTTTTCCATTTTATCGCGCTGGCTCTCTCCTTCTGTTCTTCTTTTCTTTCGTGGTGAGAACAGCACGCTTGTTCCCATCTCCTGCCTCTGCAGCAGCTATTTCATTTCTTCGTTTATATTTTCTTTTCTAGTAATATTGTCGTTATTCTTGATCCATTGCCACGGTTATGGCACATCTCCACCGTCTTCACTGCTCATTTGGCCATCATATACGTTCTCTCTCTCTCTCTCTCTCTCTCTCTCTCTCTCTCTCTCTCTCTCTCTCTCTCTCTCTCTCTCTCTCTCTCTCTCTGCCCGTGGTCTGTGTATTCATTATTCGACAAACATTTTCTCCTCAGTCCATCAACCTTTTTTGTTGTTGGGATAAGATCTCTTTCCTTCCCTTCCCTCCTCGGCTAATCTAACAAGAGATCATTACATTCTGTTCTCATTCTTGCTTTGTAACAATAATGGATCTCTTGTCGACGCTATTTTTCTGCAATTTCTCCTTTCCGTTGAGTTACGGTATTTCTATGTGTTCATGTTTTTTTTTTTTTTATTGGTTTTCCAGCGTTGGACAACTAATACTTGCTTTTTCGGTTTTTTTTTTTCAGTTGTCCCAGATTAATCGATACACTCCCTTAGGCAGTTCAGCTACGTACATTTCACTGTTTTCTCTCCCGTTTCTCTACTTTTAGCTCTGTTATTTTCTTTCGGTTTAGCCCTTTGCTTTACGACCTTTTATGCTAACTGCTTTCTTAACTACAGTAAATGGTTTATTGTAATTATTCTTATTTATATCAACATTATGCCTTGTCTCCTGTTATACTGGCCG
Organism: Macrobrachium rosenbergii; assembly: GCF_040412425.1. Classification (NCBI taxonomy): domain Eukaryota; kingdom Metazoa; phylum Arthropoda; class Malacostraca; order Decapoda; family Palaemonidae; genus Macrobrachium; species Macrobrachium rosenbergii. Next base: position 1,684,870 of record NW_027100722.1, on the reverse strand, counting down.
TGGGGAAGGGGGGGGGCCGGGGTTGTCGTACTTCTATTACTATTTTCTTTTCGTTAAATTTTTGTCATAGGATTCTGAACACTAGAGTATAATGGATCTTTTTCGTTCATGCAGTGGTCATGGACATGTAAGGTGCATTTGACCAAGCATTTGCAATTCTACATAGTGGACTCCATGGCTTTGTGATGTAGCAAACGATTCATGTTTGCAAGGTCCGTGGATCTCTCCCGGCTCACCACCTACCCAGCATCTTCTCGAGCTTAAGAGGACTGAGCTTCGAATCATGGGTAGGTTGTCAAATGGTTCATCGAAGCTGTTTTAATACCTAAGGAATATCTTCTGTTTGATATTAATACTTACTCGAATTATAGCCTACGAGATTTTATTTCCGTGAATATTGGTTCGTTTAGAATCGCCCAATATTTTGTTTCTCCCGTTTCTCTTCTCTCTGCCACTGTTTCTTGCTCGGTTTTGGTCGCTCTGCCCAGTGATATCTGACCCAAAGCCTTTCCCTTCACCAACAACGTCTTTCACTCTGTCCCTGTGACCTCTGTCCCTCTGTCCCTCTTCCATTTGTGCTGCTGCCCTTTCAGTCCTTCCCTCTGATTGAGCTCCTCTTCTACAGGTAGTACATACCTACAGCAGTAAGCGCTCGGAAGGAAGGAAGGAAGGAAGACACCTTTGTATGCGATTCTGTTTCTGATGGTGTTGATGGTGGCCTGGTTTACATGAGCCCTCATTCAAGGTAAGTTCCTGTTTAGTTCATTTCTTGGGTGTCTTGCAGGTGTCTCTTTTCGAGTCGCCAGTTCGATTTTTATCCGTTGAGCTCCTCCTCCTCCTCCTCCTCCTCCTCCTCCTCCTCCTCCTCCTCCACCTCCTCGTTTCGCTACAGGATTCTTGTGTTGGTGCCAGTTTGGTCGTTGTTCGAGTCAGTTACTGAATGTCTGTTGATTTCCTTCTGAGTTTGTCTTTTATTTCTCTCTCTTTCGGTTAATGGTTTAGTTTTCCATTCTTTTCCTTTTTAGCGTGTGTTGGGCATTATTTTCCTCTTGTTAGGTAGTAACAGAAATGCCTCCGCCACCGGCAATGGTAATATGTTTCCTTTAAGGGTAAAGCAAGGGTTCGTCATTGATCTAGACTTATTGCGGTTTTAACGTTCACTAAACAGCTTACTGTTGCGTTCACAGCACATACATTTTGAACCAGAGTAGAAGTTGTGTTGATACAACTGGAGTGTATCGGAACTTGCTTTTATTAAGTGAGCATCCTCCGTTTTCCACCCATAGTGTCTTTAATTTGACTCTACTGCATCGATTCTTAAGTGAAACCCTGGATAAATACAGTACAAGCCACATATTTCGAATAAGAAGAAACAGAAACTGCCTCGAAAAAGTGTCAGTTCTCATTGCATCAACGGATGAGCCCGGTAGGGGGGTAGTGTCGTCAGTGCACCTCATGCGGTGCACCGTAGGCATTACTTACGGTTCTTAGCAGCGTGCCATCGGCCCTTAGCTGCAACCCCTTTCGTTCCTTTTACTGTACCTCCTTTTATAATCTCTTTCTCCCGTCTTACTTTCCTTAACCGTCTCCTAACAATTGATTCATTGTGCAACTGCTTTGAGGTTTTCCTCCTGTTACACTTTTCAGACCTTTTACTGTCAATTTCCGTTTCAGCGCTGAATGACCTCATAGGTCCCAGTGCTTGGCCTTTGGCCCAAATTTTATATTCAGTTCAATTGAACAAGGGGTGAGAAGATGATAAGACATCTAAGATGAATTCTGCACCGGCTGAATCTTCTCTCTACGCTCCAGCTTCTCTTCCTTCGAATTTCCTAGGCTATCCCCACCCCCTCCCCCTCCCCAAGCATCCACTGAAAGGTCAGTGGTCATGTACCAATCGTATGTATTCATACGGTAAATAAACTGATGCGTATTAATCACTTTCATCCAGTGCGGTATATAGTCCCGTTTATGAAAAACGAGAGCTAGGCTGTATATGCATACAAACATGCATAGATATGTATATATATATATATATATATATATATATATATATATATATATATATATATATATATATATATATATATATATATATATATATATATATATATATATATATATGTATATGTATATATATATATATATATATATATATATATATATGTGTGTGTGTGTGTGTGTGAATGTATGTGTGCGTGGGCGTACAAAGACATCTAAGTGGCATCCCCGCATAGGTCACAGTCCACAAATCTTGTGATGAAGTCAATAACAGAAACAAAACAAAAATGCGCGGCTCCTTTCGCCTCATTTCGATTGCCTCCAGAAATGCCTTTGATGTCAGGGAAAGATTTACGATGCTCTCCGGGATCAGACGAAGCCATTAGCCCAGAGGAAAGCAATATCACGCAACTGACATTGGCATTAAAACACCCGAGTTCATCTCTCTCTCTCTCTCTCTCTCTCTCTCTCTCTCTCTCTCAATAAATCAATTTTTGTGACTTTTCTCTCAACTGTTGATTTGAGTCATTGTAATAACTCTTATTATAAGAAGTTGTAGTTATGGATAAGGTGAAAGTCTATACCTAAAACTTCTTATAATAAGAGTTATTATCCATAACTCAAATCAACAGTTGAAGAAAAGTCACAAAAACTCAAATTGAAGAGAGAGAGAAAAATCAGAAGAGAGAAGAGAGAGAGAGAGAGAGAGAGATGAACTGAACTCCGGGTGTTTTAATGCCAATGTCAGTGTGTGTGTGTGTGTGTGTGTGTGTGTGTGTAAAAATAGTATACCTGTAATTCACTATGGGTATTGCTATTGTTTCCATTTGGGAACATGTTTGATGACTAGAAAACGACGACAGTCCTAATTTCGAGAAATTCGTTGCAGATCAGTTACACAGTAAGGTAATGAGTGAGTCGTATATGAATGCATTCGGCTTCAAATGATGGAAATAAGTAATTCATACCATAAAGTTGTTGATGAAGAGCAATTGCATGCTTATAATTTATATAAACTTGGCGATTCACAGACAACAACCACAAGATGTTGAAGAAGTTTAATCAAGAACACAGATAAAACGAAAGTCTTTATTATATTAGTAAACATAAAATGCAGGATATCTTTTAAAAACAATTATTAGATTCAGGACATCTTTTAAAAAGAATGATTAAATTCAGGATATATTTTAAAAACAATGATCAAATGCCAGATATCTTTGAAAAACAATAATTAGACTCAGGATATCTTTTAAAACCAATTAGCATCATGCAGTGTGCATTTATAAAATGCCTTTGGCAGCTACCTACTGGGGAAAATCTTTCGTATATAACGAGACCCCCATTTGCAAAGAAGGTAGATGAGAAAGGCAGAACAGTCAGTCCTTTGAGGCGAGCATCGCACTTCCCGAGGAATATTCTTCACGCCTCGCTTTATGTTACAAGCGTGCTTCTCGAGCGAAGAAGAAGAAAGAGCCTTCTTGAATAACCGGGCGTCATTCGCCAGTACACACACGCCACTCCTGGAGTGTATATACAATGACCCAGCGAGCGCTTGTTTTTATGAATGCATGCAACAAAGGTAATTAATGCTAGATGCTTATAATTGGCCACGACGGAATGAGTTCCTCCATTTCAATTACTCTCTTCGATGGTTTAATTGCCATTATGCATTACATTCCCTGGTTCCCTCAGTCAGGTTTTACAACGCTTATTAATAAACTGTATTCGTAGCTTTTTAATGTTTAGAGTTTTGAATGCGTACTGTTGTCCAGCAAAAAAGCCAGGGTTTCACTTCCATGCTAAACGAAGTGAGTTTAAGTCCCATGAAAACCTCTTATTCTTGGTAGCTGGTTGGTTGTTGTGGGTTGTGACCAGGATGGAGAAGGGCATAGGGTCGATAATCTCTTCGCAAACTAATCATTTTCCCAAAGAGGGGATGGTTCCTAATGTTCATTGCCTCAGTCAAATTATTATTCCTAGCCATTATGCTCGTGACAGTAGATTGTCATTAGTTTCCTGTCAAGGGGTTCAGCCATCGTTTATTAGGCATATCCTCATCCAAGGACCTTGGCAGCATTCCCATCAACTGATAAAATACTGTTGCTGGAGTAGTTGTTGCTATATAGTTGTGATCTGATCAGTTGTTGGCTAACATTCAGCGTTCGCGTTGAGGCGAATGAAAACGTTAAATAGTAGCTTAATTAGTCCTTTGAAGGTGCAGCTGGAAGAGAGAGAGAGAGAGAGAGAGAGAGAGAGAGAGAGAGGATTACAATTAAGATAAGATAAAGAAAAATTAAAGCTTGTAAACATGGGTATTTTTTTCACCTAACACTGTTTTCTGAAGCATGTATGAGTCGATGTAAGATATATCGCAAGGGCAAAATTCTGTGGCAGTTATCAGTAAAAGAGAAAGAGCAAAGGAAATATCCGATTCCAGGAAAAAAAAAAAAAAGAGAAGATCAAGTAAGGAATGTGTCGGTTCCCCTTTCCTCCTCTTCTTCTCGACATTTAAAGTCCAAGGCGGCAACAACTCTGGCCTTCCTTCCTTCCTTCCTTCCTTCCTTCCTGTGCTTCCAGTCAACGTGAGATGCGCCGAGTGACAGGATGGCTGTGACCCGAGATTTAAAGCTCTCAAGATTTACTTTAATCTCTCTCTCTCTCTCTCTCTCTCTCTCTCTCTCTCTCTCTCTCTCTCTCTCTCTCTCTTAGAGGATCTTCTTCCCCAGGAACTTTCTCTAAATTCCCTTCTAGCTACGTACAGTACAAGGGTTACAGATTTCTTTTAGAAGATTTCGTGTGTTGAGGAAGTTTTTTTCTATTTTGTTTATCGTTAGTTTTGGTTTTGTTAAATTTAACATTTCTGTTTCTCTGCTACATATTTCTTCAGAGTTCTTGGTACAGCTGGCCTCTGTGAATCATGATGATCGTATTTTTTTGTTATGGATACTTGTGTGGTCATTCTTTTTTCGTATATGAATGCATGATAACAGTCATAACTTTGGTTTTCTTTTGAATGATGACGCATTCTTTTCCTCTGACGCATTATGCTTGTAATGTCATTTTCACTGTTGCCTCTGAATAACAGTTTCTTCTTTTCTGTTAATAGTGCTTTGTATTGTTTTCTAATTAACCCTCAATTATTCATAATGCTTACCCATCAGTTTATCGATAAATGGGGGAAACATTTCAGGCATAAAATTCCAGTTCCTACCTAATGTTAATTTACCGTCATTTTTTAATTGAGAGGAACATATATACTCAGTGATACTTCCTTACATAAGAAAAAGTACTCAGGAAAAATCTGCTCTGTTTCTGCAAAATTCACTCGCAAACACTTAACAACTGCTATCCGCTTGTTAAAGCATTTCATCCTCGCAAACAGTTGCACAAACACACCACCTAATCAGTACGTAATCACTAGCATGCATCCACAGACACTTCGATCTCCTACAGAAGCTTCAAAGTCTTTATAAACCTCTCAGATAAGCCACGGTATTGTCCTCCACATTTCGACACCAAAACAAATGCACTCGAAAAACCGAATTCACAAAACGAAAGCGTCCATGCCTAGAATTAGTTCGCCAGCAAACCATGCAGATAAGCCAGCATTTTTCTGCCGAAGGCATTGTCCATCTTCGTGGCATTTCTATGATAGCTGAATGTTGAGAGGAGGGGGTGAAGCTGGGAGAGTCTTGGAAGAAGTTGGTTTGATTAGGGAGGGATTATTTGCACAGGTTGGGGTTGGAAAAAGTTTTTTGGTTGGTGAGAAGGTTGGCGTAGATGGTGTGAAAGTAGAAGAAGAGGAAGAAGAAGAAGATGAGAACTCGTAGCATTGATGATTAGTTTTTGGATACAATAGCTTCTGTTTTAGTTGTAACAAAGACATTTTGATCTCATGTAGGCCAAGATTTGCGAGACATTATTTTTTATACTCTCATTTCCTGTATGCCATCTTATTTCTCGTGAATTAAAGAAAGTTTGGTACAGCACTGGGCTCTCATTCGCAAGGTTCCCAGTTTCCATCAAGACTTATCCCGAACAGTCGACCCAGCTGTAAATGGAGCTGGTCGCCCAAAAGGACATTGCAGCAGTGACCTCGCGTTCGTGTGACTCTACAGTAGAATACAGGCCCCACCGTCATTCAAGTGTACGGAAACGACTCGGCTTATTATCTTGCAGACCTTTTCTTCATGGCTGGGGTGCAGGGAGATTGAATTCAATATAAGGACTTAAAACCAAAGGTCTTTTTGACTTGCATTTGGACTTTTCTCCTTATTCTTTTTCATTTTGTTGCAGTTAGAATTTTTTTGTTGTGGAATATTCCCATAGTCAGTTTACACTTGACTAAATTTGTACATTTCTTTTTTAGTGTTCCTTTTATTATTCACTGTAGAACATAATGGAATTGCTAACCTCAGTTATGATGAATGAAAAACACATTTCCGAATTTAATTAATTTTCTGACCCGTTTTCGGTATTCGCTTCTGATTGTAAGAATTAGATTAGAGCTGCAAGTAATTTTTTTGTGCTATATGTGGATTCCAGTTAATTTACATTTTTTCCCCCTTTTGTTTTTTGTAAAGGACTGCAGGGGCGATCTGATGTGTTGTTTGTACTATGAATGAGTATGATGAATGTGCAATTCAATTACCAATTGCGGTGGAGGTAATTCATGTTCTGTAATTCCGTTTTTGACGTCCATACATCTTATGCTTGAATGATTGAATTGATACGTGGTAAAAAGGAAGTGGCGTTGCACAAAAGGATGTAAGATCGATGCTGAATACTTGTTGTCCTATAGGAGTAGTAGTAATAGTAGTAGTAGCAGAGAGAGAGATGAAGTATGATATGTGATCATTGAAATCCTTTCAACCCCTGAAGAAATGCTTTTTAGAAAGAAAAATAAATTAAATAAATAAATAAACATAAACGACAATGAAAATAATTTTGAGATTCATCATGCTATGGAAGGTATTTTTTAAATGCACTCTAATAAAGAGGAAAAATTGCGAAAAAAACCCTAAATTGGAAAATAATTTTGAAAACTGATTGCACCGGAAGGGAGCATATTTGGAGCCATGGCATCAGTAATTTGGTTTAGATCAAACTTCATTGCTGTAATTGGACGGAAACTATTTGTCAGCAGAAAAAACAATGATTTTATGATGGCTGGGTGAGTAACGGTTTGCCTCTCTCTCTCTCTCTCTCTCTCTCTCTCTCTCTCTCTCTCTCTCTCTCTCTCTCTCTCTCTCTTCTTTTGGAGAGGTTCTGAAATGACTCTCTCTGGTCTCTCCACCTGGAGAAGATTTGAAAATTACCTCTCTCTCTCTCTCTCTCTCTCTCTCTCTCTCATCCGTTGCAGGCTGAGTAGCCATTGTTATCTTTATTATTTAACCGCTAGGTATTATGTTTTTGCTAAGTATTATTTTTGTTGATGAAATGCCCTTTCCACTAATTTTTGTTGTTTTTGTAATTTGTTTTCCACACTTGTTGTTGATGGTTGAGGCATGTTTGCCACGTTGCACCGATTCAAGTTACTGAACATCTTATTTTATCGATTAAGTACCATTTGGGATTTATGTCTCTAACACGTTAATTATATTTTCTTTTCTCTTGTTGTTTTTATTTATATTTTTTATCTTTTAGTGTATTTTTTGTCGTTGTGTTCGTGGTTTTTATTGATTATTTTATTACCGTTTTTATTAATGTTTTTCTTCCTTACGGTATACTTAGTCCTGATCTTCCTTACGGCATACTTAGTCCTGACACACCCGTCTCCGTTCGCAGAAAGGAAAACTGTCCTGCCCACAGAAGACCAATTCAGTTGTCATCTTAGTGTGCTTCGTTGTCTGTCTTTCACCGGATACAGCGTTTCTGTCGAAGAAGAGGAGGATTCGGTAATTTACTTTGCAGATGAATGAGGCCGAACACGAACTGCCGATGAATGAGGTCGAACAAGAACCTAAGAGAAAAAGAAATATCATGGTATATGGGATTTTCTATTCGCTGTCACTTTTGTGAAAGTTATATGGTGATTTTCGTTTTGAGGAATATTTGCGAAGATTTAAACAGCAGGTCATTCACAAGTATCGTTTGAAAAGTCTGAGAGGTGGAACGCACTTCACAAGCAGATAGGGGATGTGAAAAGGACAATTGTACCTCCTATTTCATTTGTGAACGCCCCTAGTAATTCATATGGGTTGTGATAGAAATAACTGTTGTCTTTGATTCCTCATTTCCTTTAATGCCAGTCTACTCTACAGTAGAGATTTCTTTGAGGTAAAATAGCACTCTTTATTACTTTCATTCCGCTGAAGGCTTCTTCAGCTGGCAAAAGATCGGGAGTCAGTCTAGATAGAATCTATATAAATTCAGAACTAAAAACTTAATAAACAAAATACGTTTTTAGTTTTCTGTAAAAGACAACTATTATGCTGGCTTTGTCCGTCCGTCCGCACTTTTTCTGTCCTCCCTCAGATCTTAAAAACTACTGAGACTAGAGGGCTGCAAATAGATATGTTGATCATCCACCTTTCAATCATCAACAATACCAAATTGCAGCCTTCTAGCCTCAGTAGTTTTTATTTTATTTAAGGTTAAAGTTAGACATAATCGTGGTTCTGGCAGCGATATAGGACAGGCCACCACCGGGCAGTGGTTAAAGTTTCATGGGCCGCGGCTCATGCCGTATTATACCGAGACCCCCGAAGATAGATCTATTTTCTGTGGCCTTGATTATACGCTGTACAGAAAACTCGGTTGCGCCGAAGAAACTTCGGCGCATTTTTTGCTTGTTTTCTCAAGAGTTGACATTTGCAATATAATTATGTTTTAGATTAATATTTTACACTGGATATAACTAATTGCCTTTCTTTTGGTTTTTCCTTGTCTGGAGGGAGCTTGTCAATCAAGTTTTAGTTCTGGTGAATACACCGGAAGTTGAGCACTTATCTGTTTTAGGATATACAGTACAGTGGAAGTGACTTATTTATGATCCCTGATGTTAGTTTCAGTGACGATAACTGTCTGTCTGGCGGTCTATTCGTCTTCTTCGACCCTGAATATCATCTTCTTACGTAAGACACTGAATAATAGATGAACGAGGAATAGTGGCTTTGCAAATCAGTCCTTTCGTTGCGTTTCCTTCTAATGGTTATAACAGAGAAGAGAGAGAGAGAGAGAGAGAGAGAGAGAGAGAGAGAGAGAGAGAGAGAGAGAATATCAATGTACATGTACCCTATATAAACGAAGCTTACTCCTAGGCCAGCTTGCAATGTCATTCAGCAGCAGGGGAACAAAGAGACCTATCGTAATGCTTTGCTGGACGAAGACCAAAACATGTCTGTCTCCCATCGAGAGAAATAAACAGACCTAATCTGTTGAAGAAACAGAAGGGCAACTGTCTCTCCCTGTCCAGTTCCTGACGACGACGTTTCGTCTTACTGGTACAGATTTTTTTTGTTATCATATCGGTTATCGCTATAACTAAGCGACAATCAGCGTTTGTATTTTATGTGTGGGTGTGAAATAACCTTCATTAATGATAAGCGTAATATTGAAAATTTTCGTAGTGCGCAGCATTTTAGCTTGTAGTGTTTTTTGTCTAATGATATCTTCAGTCTCGAATAACGTTTCTTTATTTATTTTGTTTCTCTTCTCTCTTAATCTTCTCAGTTTTCCCATTTATTCTGAGATCGGCCCAAATGACGCTTCTTTGTGTTATAAATACTGTAATTGTCTGCTGGAAACGATGAACGAAAAATAGAATACAGCAAAGATTTGTGCTAAGGGTTATTATGTATCCACAAAGGGATGGATGATTCATAATACACACACACACACACACACACACACACACACACACATATATATATATATATATATATATATATATATATATATATATATATATATATATATATATATATATATATATATATATATATATATATATATATATACATACATATGTACATGCATATATATACACACACTCACACACACACACACACACACACACACACACACATATATATATATATATATATATATATATATATATATATATATATATATATATATATATATATATATATATATATATATATATATATACATACATATATGTATGTACTCGTACATATAAGTATATTTGTATATGTATACAAAAATACATTCAAAATGGCTGATTTTGTACGAATGGATTTTAACTCTATTGGTAGGGATCCTTAACTCTTAAAATGTGCAAATATATGAGTTTAAAATCTTCTAAGTCACTCGAAAACATGTGAAGATTTTATTAATAGAATATATTGAAAGGTTTTCAATCCTCATGGATGAGCATTTACGGAATGTCGAGGATCAAAAACATATAAAGGTCCTTTTAATAAAATGGAAAATGAGATTGTCAAAAGATCAGGTGTCTCAGTGAAAACAGAAGTAGGAGCAGTTTCTGGACCTTCATAACAAAAGCAGGTGGGCCCTGGCATTCTTCGAGGGTTTTTCGTGTTTGTTGGTATAGAATTATATATATATATATATATATATATATATATATATATATATATATATATATATATATATATATATAGATAGATAGATAGATAGATAGATAGATAGATAGATAGATAGATAGATAGATAGATAGATAGAGAGAGAGAGAGAGAGAGAGAGAGAGAGAGAGAGAATGTCCTTTGAAAGTCATCGGTTCAGTAAACGCGATAAGGCATATCTCCATAAGAACGAATACTTTTAAAGTTAAAATAATATGATAAAAAGTAAAAAGTAATTTTTGAGGTTCAGTGTGTAAATTATGCACTTCAAATAAGTAAGCAATTAAAATTTAAACCTTATATTTCATTCTAAAATGCCACGAGATATGTGAGGTTTTGAGAAAGTATGTTTGGCAGGGTTAAATAATATTCCTTTGTCCCTTGCCGGCATTTGTGAAAGAAAATATACGAATGCAAATGCCTGTACCAATCTGAGTTGAATGTGCAAAAGGTCTCTCCCTTCCGAGGTTCAGCCGCTCCAAGAATCTCTTATCAAAGATAACAAATTCCAGTTACATAACGTAGATACCAAATACTAGTTGCTTATTACAAGTAACAAATTCCAGTTACTTAACTTATATACCAAATTCTAGTTACTTATTACAGGTAATAAATTCCAGTTACTTATCATAGGTAATAAATTTAAGTTACTTAACACAGGTAGCAAATTCCATTTACTTCATCTAGATAACAATTTCCAGTTACTTAATACCAGTATAGATAACAAATTCCTGTTCCTTATCATAGGTAGCAAATTCCAGTTATTTGTCATGAGTACGAAACCAGTACTCACTTTCCGAAGGGTGGGAGGAAGACTCTTTCCGTGCCAATCCAGCACTCGGCTTGGAATCTACTCAACGCTAACCATAAGCTCGAGTTCAGTTCTGGGAAAGTGCAGCATGGCCGTTTTCCCTGAGAAGATTAATTTCGCAGTGGTGAAGTTGGTGCTTTTGTATGTCACAAAATTAAGGTTGCTTACGATTCTACAGCAGTTGGGTGTTGCAATTTTACAAGCTGGGATTATTTTAATTTACTTATGTTTTATTTCTTTTATTATTATTTTTTTGGTTGGTATCTCAGTTCTTTTGTTTTGAAAACAGTTTTTTATTATTCATATTTGCTTTTATTATTTATTATGATTTATGAACTGACTGACTGATTGATTTTTTCCATTAAATTTCAAATAGTTTCCTTTTTATTTATTGATTTATATATTTTCTTTATACCTTTCATTTGGTTAATCGATTAAAATAAATTGGTTTGCAGACAGTATTCATGCCAATTAGCTGACACTTGGTAATAAAAAAAAAAGTTCTCCAATTTATGCACGTTCTTCAAAATCCTCGTCCGCGTTGAAGATTAATTTAACCTCTCCTCCGGCATGGCCACCCAACATCCTCCCAACTCACTCACCCCCTCCGACCCCAAGTAACCCTCGTTCATCCTCCCCACCAGAGCGCTTCCCCAAGCTGAGGGCGAGAGTTATTGTCTAATAAGTTTTGTGCCCCAAATGGAATCCATCCATTCATTGCTCTGAATGAAATTATGCAAGATGGATTTCTCAGAAATGAAGGCATCTGCTCCTCTTTGTTAGTGAATCAATAAGTCCTGTGGTTACCATCGTGCCTGGCATGTTCATAATCATGAAAGCTCGTAGTCAAATCTTTGTAGCTCCTCTTGCTATTTTTTTCTATTGTTGTTGCTGTTAATGATAATAATATTAATAATAATGAGTGTTAACTTTAACAATAATGTAATACCACATTACTAATAAAGTGAGAAGGCTCCCTTCACCTGATCCGCTACAGCAGGGAGAATGTGCTAGACAGGGTCAAATAATATTCCTGTCGTCCCTCCTCGGTATTTGTGGAAGAAAATATAGGAATGCAAATGCCGGTAACAAATTCCCGTTGAATATACAAAGGGTAAATCACTTCTTTAGTTTAGACGTTGCAAGAATTTCAATTTTTCTTGTTTTGCTCAAGCAGCTACTCGTAATTAATCTGTTGTGTTGCTTGTACCGAGATGTATTAACTGAAGGGGTTTTAACTATGAGGCTGCATTTCTGCCTTCGTTTCCCTTACTTAGCAGCATAACGAATCAGCCAGCAGCACTCCCTTGCAGTCTCTGGAAACATGAGGGCTCTTTTGGCACCGGGACAGTATTCTAAGGATTTGGTTCAGGGGAACGATTCGCTGGCGTCAGATTCTCGGAATACGCAACGTGGCGGTGTACTGTACTGTACTTGAAAGCCTATATTCATTTCGTCGAAGCGGAGGAGTTCGTCTGTTTATTTCTGTCTGTTGTTGGTTTGAGGATGCTGATGAGTCTACCTGTATCTCGTAATTTTATGAGCTGGGGTTATCTTAATTTACTTATCTATTTTATTTTATCCATGTTTATACACAATATTCGTTTTTATTTATTTTTATTTCTATCTATTATTCATTCATTTGTTGTACGAAATGATTTTTTAAGATTAATTATTCCATTTTTTTTTTGAGAGTATACATTTTATTTAATCAGTCGGTTGCCGATAAGTGCTTCACGGACAGCATTCATGCCAGTTAGCTGCCACTCACGGTAAAAAAAAAAAAAAAAAAAAAAAGTAAAAAATGCGCCGAAGTTTCTTCGGCGCAATCGAGTTTTCTGTACAGCGTATAATCAAGGCCACCGAAAATTTCGGTGGTCTCGGTATAATGCTGTATGAGCCGCGGCCCATGAAACTTTAACCACGGGCCAGAGTGGCCTGTCTTATATCGTGCCAGAAGCACGATTATGGATAATTTTAACCTTAAATAAAATGAAAACTACTGAGGAAGCTAGAGAGCTGCAATTTGGTATGTTTAATGACTAGAGGTTGGATGATCAGCATAGGGCGGACAGAATAAAGTGCGGACGGTCAGACAAATCCGGCACAACAGTTTTCTTCACAGAAAACTAAAAAAATGAGAGAGACGCAAGCTCTAAAGTAAATAATTTCTTCAAATTTCTCGTCCGCGTTGAGTTTTCCTCTCATGGAATGCGAGATTGATTGAACCTCTCCCTCTCCGGTGGGGGATTCCACTCCTTCGCCCCCCTGAACCCCTCCCCCCTCCCAGTTACTCTCTTTCCCTCTTCCCCATCAGAGGAGCGCTTCCCCGAGGTGAGGGCGAGAGTCATCTAATAACTTTTGTGCTCCAAATGGGCTCCATTCATGACTCCAAGGGAAATTATGCAAGATGGATTTCTCAGAGATGAAAGTAGCGCTTCTCTCTGCAAGAGAATAATAAGTCTTGTGGTTACTATTTTGTCTGGGATATTAATAACCATGAAAGACCACAGTAAAATCATTTTAGTTCCTCTCATTGTTATTTTTATTGCTATTGTTGTTGTTGATGATGTTGATGATATTAATAATAATGAGTGAAAACTTTAGCTGTAATGAAAATGCTACATTAATGATAAAAATGAGAAGGCTTCCCCACCCAACCCCCGCAAAAAAATTGGTCTTTTATATTTCAGCTGCTCCCCCTACAGTAATGGCTTGCGAGGAGAATGAATGGTGTCAGAAAGATAAGCGGTTTTGTTTACAGGCTACATGAAAATCACTCTTTAGGAGCGCTGCTTTTACCTTTAAATAATGTTTATTAATGATATATAAGAGAAGGAGGTATGTTATGTCAATATACGTAACTTTCCCGGAATTTGTAAGAAGCGTAAATGACAATGTAAAATTAAAATGAGGTGAACAGAAAATTTACTTCGGTTGATTTTTCCGAAAGAGGAATGAACAGGAGACAAAATCTAGGATAATATGTAACTATATATTTGATTAAAATGTCTCAAATTTAGCTAATATCTAAAAGAATGTAAAGGTTTGAGAATTATTTCAAAATATATGTAGTTGGTTAAGTGTAAAATAAGGCAAAAAAAAAAAAAGATACACCAACTATGCCGCAGTTCGTGAAGGTTTACGTTAAAAAATCCACTTTTCAATGAGAAAAATACGACGCAGTCACGTCAACATTCCTCCGGTATTTCCGAATTTGTACACTGTAAAAGAAAACTATCGTCTGTCCGTCCGCACTTTTTCTGTCCGCCCTCAGATCTTGAAAACTACTGAGGCTAGAGGGCTGCAAATTGGTATGTTGATCACCCACCCTCCAATCATTAAACTTACCAAATTGCAGCCCTCTAGCCTCCTCAGTAGTTTTATTTCATTTAAGGTTAAAGTTAACCATGATCGTCTGTCTGCCAGCACTATAGGACAGGCCACCACTTGGCCTTGACTGAAAAGTTTATGGGCCGAGGCTCATACATCATTGTACCGAGACCACCGAAAGATAGGTGTAATTTCGTTGGCTTCGATTATACGCTGTACTGAAAACTCGATTGCGCCGAAGAAGCTTCGGCGCTGTTTTTTTTTTTTTACTTGTTTTCAGTTTAGTCTTAGCATCATGGTCATTGTCATGTGCTCCCTTCCTCTTCCATTCATTCACCTCATCATATCATATAATTACATAACCATCATCATCATCATCATCCTCTGCTTCATATCCTTCCCCGAGATTTCTTCTTTTTATTCTCAGTCTAATGTGCAACAAATTTACCTCTTTACATGTTAAGTCGTATTCCAACGTCTCTAGTTAGGTAATCAAATTGTGCATAATGTTCTGTAACCGAGTTTTTATTGCACTTGTGAACGCATTCTGTGAATGTGGCACAACACGCAACCAGCCGGCTGAGAGAGACGCTCGTCCCATCTACGGAAGTAGGTAGGTAATATGGCTGTCAGATTTGTGGTGGCGGAGGTGGTTAGTGAAAGCAGCTGAAACGGCAGCAATTTTTGCTGCTAGCAAAGACATAATAATCTTTTGAGTTGATGTAAATGAAATGTTTCTTTCTCCCCTCGTATATAGGCTATTCCTTTCTTCAGCACTTGTTCCCGCTTTGTTCTAAGCTTTCATTTGTGGCATACTTGAATAATGATGAATTATTTTTATAATAAAAAATACACATATTCTGCAAAATTAAAAAAATAAATTAAAAAATTTAATATTCTTATTTATTTTTGTGAACGGGACCAACATGTACGTGGAGGTTTTTGAAACAAGGTTGATCCTTCGAATCCAGGTAAAAAAAAAGTCACAGGTGAAAAAGTCACAGGAAAAAAGTCACATTAATCTTCCCTAGATAGTGACGCCCAAGGCATGTATCCACCTTTGCGGCGTGTTTAGTACAAGCCCGTTGGGGATTAGCGTAAAAGCATAAACAAAAGATTGTAAATATCATAAAGATAATGACCACCAAGCAATATTATGAATTTTTCCCTGTGACTTTATTGGCGGCCACCGTAAATTAATGAGACCTTTTTCCTGAGAATTTCTTTCCTGTAACTTTTTTTCCCGTGACTTTATTTCCAGCCACCGATCCCTCAAGTTTGAATATATCAAATAGTTTGGTTTCGTTATGTGGACGGTGATGCCCTGCGAATCCTGAAGGTCAATTTGCTCTTGGGGGTCTTTTTGTTATTATCAATTTTATTGGTCCAGACCATCAGATTGACCCTCGAAAAAGAAGAAAATAACAGTTATAATATATTCCTTTCTAGATGTTGTGATTGTTAGCCAGCCAATGTAATCTAACTCTTTCCTTATTCAGAAAACCTTCCAGCAGCTTCTGCTCTTTTTTACTCTGGCCATTCTAAAAACATAGAACCTTCGTATTAACCTCTGTGCATCTAAAGGTTCTAAGAGCATGTAGCCCTGAGTACATAGAAGATGAGTTTACCAAGATAGAAGAGATTCCCACAAATCTATGCTATCCTAAACATTTTTGCAAAAAATTGCATGATTAAAGCCTAGAAACTCGTTTATATCGCCCAGTCAGAGAAAAATGAGTCAATAAACAACATACTTTGTATACCTGGTCATAAATGTTAATTAGATGCCATTCAGTGTTTGAGGCAACCTAATGTAAGGGAAATTTTTAAGTAAAATTGAAAAATATATTTATTAAAAACAGTCCTGTGAAATATAATATTTTACACAGTATCCCACGTTCAGTATGTTATTTACTGTATTTGGGCCACAACCAAAACAGCATAAAAACACCGTCTCAAATGAGTAGCAAATAATGTTCTGACCACACTCTGTGTGTGTGTATATATACAGTATATATATATGTATATATATATATATATATATATATATATATATATATATATATATATATATATATATATATATATAGATATAGATATATGTGTGTGTGTGTGTGTGTGTGTATATATATATATATATATATATATATATATATATATATATATATATATATAGATAGATAGATAGATAGATAGATAGATTAGATTAGATAATTAGATAAATTGAAAAATAGATAGATAGATGTGTGTTCGAGTGGGTGCGTGTGAAAATATGTATAATTAATTTTACATTAGAACTTTCTCTTTGAGGGTTTATTAAGCGTAAACATTACTCTTGACGCCATGATTACTGAAACGTACGTTTGCTAGAAATTTAACCAACAGATCAAAAAAATGGAGTGAACTGCCTTTCTTGCTCAAAAAAAAAAAAAAAAAAAAAAAAAGTCTGCCCTTCGACACGTATTGGTAAATTAGTAAAATGGTGCAGTTTCTTGGAATCCTGAAAAGAGATGTGATGGACAGAGATGTGAGTCGCTAAGAAATCTCAGAAGGGACCATTCTAATGAAGGCTGTATTCATTTTAATATGTTAAAGTTGTCTTTTGCCTTTGGAAAAATTAGATCTCCATCTTCTCTTTAATATTTTTTTTTTTTAATATATTCCTTACAAAGTTAATATTATTTGCCTTTACTGTGTTTTTTCTTTTGCCCCACTCAGGCTCACTTAGATGAGATCCGTTTGAACTTCTGTTATGATTCCAGTGAGGTTAAAAGTAATTTTCTCTCTAATTAAGACTGGAAATAGGTCAAGTAAGGTTTGCCCGTAAGGACAGCAGAAATTGCTCTGCAATAAGAAGGGAAGAATGGCCATCATAAATATCAAGTTGAAACGATATTCGTGAAACTGGAAAAATTTCCCAGGACGTTTTCAAGAAACTGAGTGATTATACATACATATATATATATATATATATATATATATATATATATATATATATATATATATATATATATATATATATATATATATATATACTTTATATATATACATATACATATATATTTGTATGTCTTTATATATGTATGTATGTGTTTATGTACGTATATACATACGTATATATGTATGAAGTGCAAAAGCTAAAAATGTTATAAACAAAAAATAACACAGAAATTTTCAAGACTTCCTTCTTCATTGATTCCAGTGCAGCAAGTATTTCTAGAGAATGAAGAGTAAAAGAAATAAATATAAAAACGGTAGGCTACAGGATCGACGGTGGATGAAAACTTGCTCCGCTTCTTTGTCTTCTCCATTTGCTAAAAGGAGCAGGTGTGTACCTGTGACAGAGGATGATTTCAGTTGGATTGCGAGTTTTTATTGTTAGTTAGCAGAAGGTAAAATGGTTAAGTTCACAGAAGTTAGTGTTAGTTAGTAAGCCCTCCCTCCCTCGCTATCTCCATTTCAATAGAAAACTCTAAGGGCTATTGCATGTATATGCGGGCTGTGTATTCATGTGTTTTATGTGTTTTACATGCAAAGCAATAAGCAGAATTCCAATGAAGATATCATCATAACACGCTAAGGAACAGAAGAGAGAGAGAGAGAGAGAGATAGGTAGAGAGAGAGAGATTGATTTATTGCTTTATGGCTACTAAAACTGGCGTCACAAAATCTAGGTTATTTAAAGAAAGAGAGAGGGAGATAGACAGACAGGGAGTAATAAAGTAGTTTGCAGGGGGGGTGTGAGATCCCAATTGGGGAGTTAATGGGAACGCAGAGGGAATGTGCAGTGCAGTCAGTGTTCGTGTGAGCAAGACACTAATCGAATGTTTCCTCAATTTGCGTCAGTCGATACGTGAAGTGTGGCTGCTGTTTGTCCGGTTACTTCTTTCTAACCAACAGCATAACCTTTGGAAGTTTGAATTTCGAGTCAGTGGTCCTTGTGGGCTTGTTCCATGTGAACAGTGTTCATCTTCTAAATAATAATAATAATAATAATAATAATAATAATAATAATAATAATAATACTGAACACAAACCCCATCAAGGCTAAGCTGCTCCCTTGGATGGCTACAATTACTTATTAGTGAAAAATAGCTTGATGCGTAACGAAACTTATCATCCTGTTTTAGGAAGGTGATTTATTTGTTTGCCCTTGAAGAAAAACGGGCTTGGAAAGATGAATTGACCCAAATACTTCTTTTAGTGTCTGTTTTCACTTCATGGTCAGCAGCAAGTCTAGTCTGGGTTCGGCTATGTGCTTGGCCATTTAGGTGGGAAATTCAGACTGCTTAGAACTTTCAGTCTTACTGTATGTAACAGATTAGCTAGATAAAGATACGTCAGTATTTTCTGAGCATAAAAGGGTGTTCAGTGGCGTAGAGATGAGACCATGAACGCTGAATCTACTTTTCTTCAACTGCCAATCATATTTGTCCTCAAAAGTGAGTTTAGGACTCACGTCAAATTTGGGACTCGAGCTTATATGAATGGAATAATCTTTTAAGTGTCTCGATGATATGGACTTTATTTGAGAAACAATTCCTTTGACTGTAATATTTGGCAGTCCTTTCTTAAGACGGTTACATTGGCAATATTGAATTGGATGTGTTTATATTTTCATGTATATTTTTATCCTGGATATTTAGTGGTACCTTATTACTTTGACTATCTGTTATCATGTATCCCTTCCGAGCACAATTTCACGAGAATCATATTCAGTGTTGTTCCCAAGTTAACCTGTAATGCATTTATGAGGACCAGGAAATAGTATTTCTTTCGTTACGAGAAATGCTCATTTCTGTTCTGTATTTTCTCTGTATTTTCCTTTTTATTCATTTTTGCGTATCTGTTATTATTATTGATTCAGTTACTTCCCCATCGTTTAACAAGTTTACATTACTTTTATTGCTATGATTTTCTATTAGCCTTTATTTTGCAAACAAATTTATCTATTTTTCTGATTAGCTTCATAACTAATGTCCATATGCGATTCTTATAACCAGCTTTAATATTATTCTTTTTTTTTTCTTGATATATTATGCTGGCTGTTCCCCGTCCCAATTCGCCACAGAAGACATCCGCTGTCTCGCAAGAAGGCAAATTCCTCCAAGACATTCCAAAATTAATGTAATGGCTG
Organism: Macrobrachium rosenbergii; assembly: GCF_040412425.1. Classification (NCBI taxonomy): domain Eukaryota; kingdom Metazoa; phylum Arthropoda; class Malacostraca; order Decapoda; family Palaemonidae; genus Macrobrachium; species Macrobrachium rosenbergii. Next base: position 1,665,036 of record NW_027100722.1, on the reverse strand, counting down.
CGACTCTGCGCCATAAATCTCCTCCTTTGATGGCAGCTCTTCTCTTCGCAAGAACATCTGACGTTTGTTCTGAAATAGGATTTCGAGATTTCGTAAAGAACGAGCATGTTTTGATGTCTGTCTTATTAAGAGGGCAGAGGTACGATGCCACTTTGGGTAAAAATTCTTGACTAGTGCAGCGTTTGCCAATTTGTAGCTCACTGAACCTCATATATCGCTGGGTATTTTGATTTGACTTTATTTTATTTTCAAAATCTCACGCTTTGTTCATTGATTCATTCTCAGTTTTTTTTTTATTTCTTCTTCGTTCTATTTTATTTATTTATCATAAATGAATGAAAGTTCTTGTAAATTCTTTGCAAACAATTTAGTGCTAGGTTCCCTTCCTCAGTGCAAGAACATCTAAGTTAACAGAGGTCAAAACTCATTATAATGAGGTCAGTGTCAAAATCTAATGACGATAAAATTGAGAGTTGTGAAATTATTAAAGTGAAGTGATTTTCTTCTGAGTTCGTACAAATTCTTTTTTATAGTTAGTTACTTCAGTTTCTTCGATTGGAGGTCAATGATTACCACAGCCATCAAACGACTTCCCTGAATCAGATCATTCCAGGAAATATGACTAGTTACTTCTAAGCGAAAGACGCCAATTACTAACATTTTGAATTAAAACCTTTGCATAAGAACGTTTTCAAATCTTTTGATGCTCAAACATTAACATAAATTAGAGTTTAATTATTCTGTGTTTAAATCTTTCAAACCATTCCAAAGTTGTCATAAAATCGTAGATTATTTTAACGCTCTCTGTAAGTTAGGGTAGTTTTTGGGTAATTCCAATATTAGTAGGCATTTTTAGGCGTTCAGTAAAATTGTATATTTCCATATAAACTCTGTTCTCTCACTGATGAATTAATTTCCTGAAAAGATAACACCATCATAAACATGCTTTTAGCGATCATGATTAAGGTCTTGAAATTCAACAAAATTAAATGAAGCGGGAATACGAGCGTCATTTTTTCAAAATGTATCAAATTTTTCCTTCTGCTTCTTGTCACCCGCTTGCATATTGACCCAGCCCGAAAGCGAAACTTTTTGGATGGAAAGTTTAATTTTTAACAGAGCGTATTGCAGACGTGTCTTCTTCTTTTATAAAGGATGATTTTTTTATGAATATGAACTTGCACAGCGTCAGGTAAAAATGGCACTGGATAAGTTTCCTTCATTCAGCGTTGATGAGAGATGACTGAATTTTTGTATCCTTTACGTGGAAATCAGCTTCCGTTGAGAATAAGGGGATGGTTCCTTTCTTTGATGTCAATCTTTCCTTTGGTTTCAATATAATTTTTCCTCATTTTATGTCAGTTTTGTTAGTACTGTTAAGGGTAACGAAGAGACATGTGAATGTAAATGGAAAGAGCGTTGAAGGGTAATCAGATCTGAGTGTATACATACATACTTATATGTGTAAGACCGTTGGAAGGAGAAACCTTAACATTTTAAATATATATATATATATATATATATATATATATATATATATATATATATATATATATATATATATATATATATATATATATATATATATATATATATATATATATATATATATATATATATATATATATATATATATATATATATATATATATATATATATATATATATATATATATATATATATATATATATATATATATATATATATATATATATATATATATATATTAACTGCTGAAGAAAGTCTGTTTATTGTTTTCATTGTACGAAAATCTTTCTACTGCTTCTCAGGGATTTCATTTTGTAGCAATGCAAGAAGCTAAGGAAAATGAATGATCTTTGTAATGCCATTCGAAAGAAATAAGAGATTAAGATAGTCTGCCTTTCTGTTTGCATGAAAGTTCTGTTCAAATTTCGTTCAGCTTTAATGAATAGTCTCAGGGTTTTTTCCCTTCAGTTATTGTGGGAAGTCGGAGAGGCAATTTATTTTAGATTGATGAGCATTTAGAAGGACATCAAGCGTCATGGTTTCCATTCTCTAGGCTAGGCTGTAATACAGCTTATATCTTGTTCATTTTTTGAGTATATCCTCCTGCAAGTTCTGTCTGGATAAAGATGCTGATGTTTGTCGTCAAAACTTTAGGCGTCTCTCTTTCTTTTAAATTCTTATAGCTCTTTGCAGACTATGAATATAATTACTTATGACCTAAGGTTAATATTTATATGTTTTACTTTTAGATGCTGTCATATTTACGTTTAATCCTTAATAGTCTGTCTTAGTAACCCACAAGTCATTCCCACGAGCGTTTCTTCAGACTTGCACTAACCCTTTCCAGTCTTTTGTTTTTTGAGTCTGCCTGCTTCCAGCTCCCTCTTTTGGTATATCTTGAAAATACTCACTACATCGGCTCAGGACTACATTCACTTGCGTTTCTCTCCCTTGGGATCATTGCTACCTTTTCTCCGTGTTTTCATTACTCTCTCTCTCTCTCTCTCTCTCTCTCTCTCTCTCTCTCTCTCTCTCTCTCTCTCTCTCTCTCTCTCTATACTTGTAAGTGATCTTGTTTTCGGTCATGCAATTGTACTTCAAATAATTTCCTTTTTCTACTTCATAAACCATTTCCTTCTTTATCCACTACTTGTGTGTATTCCCTCTCCATAGCCTCGATAGCCACAAAAACTCCACGCTTTGCGAAAGACCACATCCTTAAATTTGTCGAATTTCGTGTATCCTCTATCCACCTCCTGTATTTCATATGTATGCTCTCTTCTTGTTATACTCTTCTTGCTTCATTTCTATCAAAGTCACGCTCACCATAATTAATACACAGCAATATTTTGCGTATTCCTCCCCAACTTAAATTCCTGCATATCTTAACTTGCTTTTCAAACAGAAAACAATATAGACCTGTGGGTGAATGTGTGCTTATGCCTGTGTATATTATAGCTTTGTCTATGTTTAATACTCTTTTTATTCTTCTGAATATTTCTCCAAATGAACATTAATATTCTCTTGTCTGTATTGCTTTTGGACACTTTCTCTGTGTGCCGAGTCTGTCTGTTCATCTCGAATTTGCTCCTCCTGTGTTTGGTTGTTCGAATTCTGCAAATGCATTTGTTCATTGTTTTCTTATTCGAGTTCCAAACGCAGATTAATGGTCTTGTCAGGAGCAGAGTTTGTGAATTATGATTGCAGTTATTCTGGGGAAATAATTATAGCTTGGAAAATAGCAATAGTTCTTTGCAGTAGCATGCTGATATTGTGAACATATTTTGGTTTTTGCAGCTGTATGTTATCATAACAGCTAAATTACATAAGTCAAAGGAATTATTAAGAGAATAATTAGCGGACGAAGAACCTAAACGTTTGCATGGCTATGAAGGACGGTTTTCAGAATGATGATATCAGCCTCAGTTGATATATATATATATATATATATATATATATATATATATATATATATATATATATATATATATATATATATATATATATATATATATATATATATATATATATATATATATATATATATATATATATATAGAGAGAGAGAGAGAGAGAGAGAGAGAGAGAGAGAGAGAGAGAGAGAGAGAGAGAGAGAGAGAGAGAGAGAGTTCGCAATGTTTCGTATTATTTGATTGCGTTTAACCCTATCTCTCTGACCTAAGTTTGAGTTTCAGGTGACCTTCAGTTTACGGACAAATTCCTTTCCCATCAGTCCCTCCCTCCCCTTCCCTACCATCCTCCCCCACCCTTCCCTCCCCCCCCCCGGCCATTTCCTAGGAATTTCCATAATGGTTGCAACGTGTCTCGCCGTCTTCCCTTTCAGCTGTGCACCTTCCGTTCGGGAATTATCAAAGGTATACATTAAGGCTTCATTTTATCATTGTAAACTCTCTCTCTCTCTCTCTCTCTCTCTCTCTCTCTCTCTCTCTCTCTCTCTCTCTCTCTCTCTCTCTCTCACACACACACATATATATGAAAGCAAATGCCACGAAGGAAAAAGTGAAAAGACGGAGTAGCAACCACTCCGTTGTTTCACTTTTTCCTTCGTGGTATTTGCCTTTATTTATACATTTATCACGTTCCATATCTTCGTGATTCAGGTATACATATACATATATATATATATATATATATATATATATATATATATATATATATATATATATATATATATATATATAATCATAGCACCCTAACTGTCCTGAATAACAAATTAAGTTCCATGAATTATACCTAGTGGAAATAAAATCCAGTTTGCCCCAGAGACTAATGTTTTCTTTTCTATTGAATTAAAACTTCATAAATATTGCTTACATAATTCAAAACCCCAGCCCTCTGCATCGCCCAGGCAACAAAGCATAAGTACACTAATATACAAAATCTAAGCTCCCGACCTCGGAATAAAGAACTAAATAAATAGGTAAACAAATAAATAAATAAAATCCTGCTGTACTGTAAAAATACGAATGAGTGATTCCCATTAAATCTATGCGAATATTTATACGAATTTGCCGTTTTAATTCACTGTTGCTAATATTAATAATGCAATGAAAAAATATATGGATATAGCGTCTTACAGGAATGAGTAATAGTGAAGCTGAAGACTGCTTTGCAAGAATTTGATGCCTAAAAGAAGGTACAGTACATACACAGACCGATGTCGAGTTATATAAATATATATTTTCTTGAGAGAGTGAGAGCGATAAAGAAATGATTTTCTTTATCTTAGTCTTTTTGGGCACTCCTTTCATGTAGCAGACAGTAACTTCTATCTGGTCTGAAAGGACCTAGGGAAGCCTGTAGCCCTCTTGAAGGGAAAAGGACTCCCTGCAAAGAAGGGCAAATGGGTCCTCGTTGGGGTAAAATATGGACAGGTTCATCGGGGTTTAAAAAGAATCAGGTATTGGACACTGAAGGAGAAAACGAAGAGATGCAAGACCGTGATGGAGAAAATTCCGGGATTAATATTAGCTACGGGAAGATTCTTCTTGCTGTGAGAAGAAAGAATGAGGTGCGTATCCGGTTAAGTAAAGGCGACGTCTATTGGGGAAAAGTTGCAAAGGACTGCGAGTAATGGTTTAAGTCCAGGAAGATTCCCTCAATAATTCTTGTCTTGTTTCGATTTAAAGAAGTTTCACGAAACACTTCATACCCAAGTATATTCTCTTTTGATGTATTTTGATTGATCCGTTTGTATAACGTATATTATTAATTGGCATTCTTAAATCGAATATTCATTCCTTATTCCTCAAATTCAGCCTCTCCAGTAATGCCGCAACTCTCTGACGTCAGTCTGATAAAATATAACGATGAGTGATGATTGCATCACTTATATGTTACACCAAGCTTTCTCTTGGTTTCATCACAGAGGGAGACCTATCATCAGCCATCTATTTCGTAATTTCGTATAAAAACATAGAAACTGTTATCACTGTATATTCGTATATCATCAACTATCGTTTTACGTTTAATCGAAAAGAGGACTTTCTGATCGCAGAGATTGTCTTGATGAAATCACTCTTGGGAAGCCATAGGTGGACGGGAATGAATGCTCTGCGAAATTTAATTGGGTTTATCCTGGCCACAGCAAAGTACTTCTTCCTTTGCACAACTATGAAAGAGAAATGTCTGACATAAGAAGCTAACAATTCATGTAGACTTTTACGGAAGCAAGTCCTCCGATATTAAATAACAAACAACACGTTATAATATTTGGAAAAGGAGTGCTGCTGTCTTGCTTATGAATATGATACATATAAACTAACATCTTTCAAATATACCATAAACAACGGTCCTGGCATGATTAAAGATAGCCAGGACCGTCCATAACCAGAGGATAGCAAGAAAAGACATAATCACGAACATCGAAGTAATTGACCAAATTACCGACCACCGCCGCCTACGCCTCTTGGAAGCATTGCACATTGGGAAGGAGAAACCAACACTCAACATTACGCAAGAAACCTTTCTCCTCCCCACGGCAGCCAGGAGACATGCACCGAGCGATCCCCATAGCGTACGAGCAAATCAAAATTCGGCATCCGAGGATCGAAATTCTTCTCTTCATCCTCAGCATTACAACGCCGCTCGCACGCAAGACGAAAACAGAACTTGGATGGGAAGGCTCCGCCCGAGGGTACATGCCCCGGGCAGCCAATCATAATTCAGCACCGATCATGACCTCCCCTATAAATACCAACCCGAGCACCTCGTTTCTTCAGACCTCCTGCAACCACGTCCAGAGGATGACCAACGAGCTGGTCGAAACATGTCGACGGTACCTACAAAAGAACCTGAACCCAGACGAACGATTTCTGATTGAATATTGTAATAAAAGACTTCCAATATTCCGCACACTGTCCTTTTCCAACATGAATATCGGCCAGTTACTGACTAACATCGCTGAGCCTGAAAAGCGAATCATAAGGAGGATAGAAAAGACACTATATAAGATAAATTCGCATAATACAGCCATCCTTTTTGATAAGACCTGTTTAAAAGAGGGTCTACTCCCTTCATATTATTATTATTATTATTATTATTATTATTATTATTATTATTGAGTTCTGACATTTTCGGCAGGTATTAGTAGTAGGTCTTACAGTAATCCTCTTTCCACGACACAGTGAAAAGGGTGGAAAGAAGAGAAGAGAGAACTCACCTACAGCAGGAACTTTCGTCTAATCTGATTTTCAACATTTTTAGAAATACACTGTAGATGGTCAGCTATTAGTATATCTACACTTGAATCAGAGCTAGGAATAGCAAGGTTTGTATTGTGTAAACTAGTTTGACCCATTTAATTACGTTAATTGTGAAATATCAGAAGTTATCACTCGTCTTGTGGATAAAATTTATATATATATATATATATATATATATATATATATATATATATATATATATATATATATATATATATATATATATATATATATATATATATATATATATATATATATTTTTTTTTTTATTGTAAAATGAAGGTAAAGAGGATATTGCTTTGGTGAAGTTCCACGTGACTTTCAGACATCACCTGCTCTGCTCTACAGCACTGAAGCGGACACTTAGGAATTCTGGCCGTTAACTGAAGAAAATATTGGGCTTGACTCCTGGCTAGAGCATTTCACATTTTCTCCATTCGTGCTTCGAACCCCTTGTGAACTTTTGAGTACATGATTTACAATACTATAATTTTTCAATACAAAAATAAATAAATAAATAAATAGATAAATAAAAAAAAAAAAATAAATAAATAAATAATTCGACGGAGATGCTTAGGCAGTTGGCAACTCCACGCACTATAGTTTCACTGTCTCGCTGCCATTTGTTTCGTTTTCTGTGCAGTTGTTGTTGTCTGCCAAAAGGTGTAGGGCGTTGAACCCCTTGTACCACATTGCACAAGATGGCTCTTCTGAACCTTCCACTCACTCTTGGGCACTGCATGTTGTACTGCCTCAGCTTCTCTCTTGCCATCAATCAACAGATTAAATGACTGCTTAAATGGAAATTATACAGAATGCCTGTTATAAGAGAGAGAGAGAGAGAGAGAGAGAGAGAGATAATTCAAGTTTAAAATCAAACTTAAATGTATATGCTACGATTCATGCTTATTAATGATTTCCAGTCTTCTTCAATATATCTAATTAAAAACTTTTTTTAAAGAGGGTTCTAAGAAAATTTTTCATAAAATTATCAGTACTGAACTGGCATGTTATTTCTCATATGTGATGTATTTGAAAAAACTAACATAAAGTAAATGAATGTAAATGAAACTCTTGCCAAGAAGTTTTGACGAATTGATCATGATTTTGCTCCATATGCAGGTCGTCCCTTCATTTCTTTCGGGACACAGAAGTAGTTGATGAGTCTTTTATGATTGACTGACGAAATTATACCAGCTGCTGTATATATATATATATATATATATATATATATATATATATATATATATATATATATATATATATATATATATATATATATATATATATATATGTACATATACAGTATATATGAATTTTTGTCACATACTCAGTGACATTTTTTATATTCCTAAATATTATGCCTCAAATTTCGGTTATATAAAAATCCAAATACTTCGGGGGATAACTTACACCTAAGGGGAATTATACTGTAAGTGGCGGCAGTTCGAATCCGCGGGTGACGAAGCACTGGTCACTTATTATGATTCCCATTAGGTGTAGATTATTCCCGAGGTGTATATAGTGAATGTGACAACCCTGCATGTAATCAGTAATAACTGATTACAGTTATTAATAACTCATTACTTTAAGGAACAATATGGACACAATGGGATTCAACGAAAAATGCAATATTTTACATTTCTTTACGAGAAAGCCGCTAGTTAAGAACGAGAAGTGTCTCTGAAGGGAAGTTGCCAGTTTTCCTATTATTAAGAGAGATGGCTTTTAGATTTGCATGCGTTATTAGATACATAAAAAACTAGTACTATGATATTACATACGGGCACAACCGTAAACAGGATACTGTGATGTACGCTGCCAGAGTTCAAAAAAATTAGGAAAATGACAACTGAGCCTACAGTAGCGTTACTGGAACTGTGCCCACGATGCCTCGAACCTGGACAAGTCGAACTTTGGCAAAGTGTTCACGCGTCGCGTTCACGCTCGTGGGTTTTCTCATTTTTTACCGGTTTTCTGCTTATTTAGCGTGCCCTATGTCTACTAATTAGAACTGGATATAGTCGTGATTCTGCCAATGTATGAGGGGAAACACAAGAATCTAACAGAAGTCAAGAAATCAAGCTTCTCCCTGTTGCCAAGTGCGGGCTGGACCTCGTCTCTTCAGTTGGTGAGTGTTTGTAATATGATGGAGGTTTGGTGATATGCGGAAATTGAAGGTATTTTATTTTGAAAAAATGCTCTATGAAATTAGTTAAAAATTTTCCGTTTCAAAAATATAATTGAAAAGTTACGTGCGGTGAACATTATTTTATCGAATGTCTCGAGCATATTTAATCGCATTAGTCATTGTATAATAGTCTAGATAGGTGCCATTGATTTACTGTATCATTGTGGCATTAATATACATATATTTTTTTAATTGGTTTACATTTTGTAGAATGGCTAGTAAGCAAGTTGAGAGTGGTAAAGAGTTTATCGTTTAATTGGTAAAAAAGTTGGACCGTATTACTGTATTCAAGTCGCCGAATCTTGACTGAATCTTCTTCACTGGTGAGAAGTGACTGATCGTTTGCAGTGGACGCTTCTCCCTCTGCTCCTTCAGCCTCTGTCAGAGTTTTTTGTGCTGACTTCCTTCCTTACCGCATTATATTATTGTTATATGGAATTGTTTCTCTCATTAGTATTCATCTAAACTGCTGCTGGTTGTATGCGTATGTTACAGTAATTTCGTTAAATGCATGTAAGGAGAAAGAGGGACGTTAAAGAGAATTAACCGGTCGGTCAGAGAGAGAATAAGAGCGGAGAATCAGCTGTTTGTATTTAGAAAGCATTGCAGAGAGAGAGAGAGAGAGAGAGAGAGAGAGAGAGAGAGAGAGAGAGAGAGAGAGAGAGAGAGAGAGGGGCCAGTTCAGTGCAGATAACGACTTGATTAGATGCAGAGTGCATTTGCTGTACACTATCATTTTCACAGACGTGACGGAGTGAAAATATGGATTACCGATGCGTTTTATATAGTAGGATAAGTATCAACGGTAATAAATGATGTTTACACCTTTAATCAAGTGCAAATAATCATTTTCCCGGTAGTTTACATGATTTGTACTAAATTGACATTCATGTTTGATTAATGCATCACCCGCATCATAACCATGATAATGATAGGTGACCAGTTTGGGAAACCGGGATTTTCCGTGACTCATGGCTATAGTATAGTATATGCTTGTATGCTTATATGTTGTCTCCTTCGTTGGCATCTCAAAAGGAATTGGCAACCCTGGCATCAAAAATCTTAGACGTGACTGAAATAGTCGATAAACATTATTTATAGAGTACTAAAGTGCAGGTTTAAGTGAACATACACCTTAATAGTAGTAGTAGTAATGGTAGTAGTGATAACAAAGCAAAATACAATGATACAGTAAGGAAATATCTGTAAATATTTATGTGAATCAACATTAAATCAGTGAGCAATGAGAGGAGAGAGAGAGAGAGAGAGAGAGAGAGAGAGAGAGAGAGAGAGAGAGGGGGGGGCGTTGGGGAGGGTGGTGGAAATTTGTCAACCGTCATTTTCATTGTTCTCTAGTTGTTATTAATCATTATTATTGTGTAAGGTTTTTTGCTGTATTTGAAGTTTCACAGATCCTTAGTTTCAAGTATGTTTAAGCGTTAGAGCATGAATAAAATAATGATCAAATATTAATTCTTGCAAGGTTAGAGGGTAATTGCAAGCTCTAATAGTAACAAGGTGTGTGTACCACGCAGCTAGGCTGTGCCGGCTACGTCATCCTTCCAACCTGGCTCGGGTGAAGAGGGATAATATCTTCTCCGATATAATTATATACTCATTTAATGAGCAACGGCAAAAGTATTTAGACCTTGTTAAAGGTTGATGTTGATCAGCGAAATTTCTGCGCGTATCTTAGTATATGAATGAGTAAAGCGTGTTACTAAGGGGTTTAAAAAAGGTTTAAAGAACACAAGAGAACTAAATATGGTGCATGTGAAGGAGACGGCCGCACGAAGATGTCGACTATTAACGTAATTCCTTGGCTGAAGAATATAGAAAATGGTGCATATAATGCAGCAAGGGTGAGATCATTCGAGAAATTTACCGAGGTAACAAGTTTAGTCGGCTTCTGTGGATATTTGGGCTTTCATCCCCGAGCGGCTGGTACTAACACTGCGTCCCGCTGAGCTTTGGCTATGTTCAGTACCAGCCCCTCTGGGATGCACGTGGAAACATAAACCAGAGACGGTAAATTTCTAATTATCTCGACAAATTTCTCAAATTATCTCTACTGTGATAATTAAGGCGATTCAGGTATCATAATTATAAACGCTATGATAAGGAAACTTGACAACTGCATTTATCTCTGGTTGGGGTTTACAAAGTACAGTTGAAAAAAAAAGAAATATGATTTGTCTCAAAAAGGAAGCTGTAAACGACCGATGGTTTTGGGTTGTACTTAAGAATGAGGACATAATGGAAAACAAGTCTACAGAAAAGTAATAATATAGTTACAAAAATAGGTGAACACAATTAAAAAAAAATCATTCTAATCAGTGGGAGAATATTATATAGATGTTGATATACAAGAAAGGTGTAGACGTAAACTGGGGGAGGGGCGGGGGAAGGGCTACGTCGGCCCATTTTGGGAGTTGAAGTGAGGAGATTGGTTTAGGGAAATATTTGGCTTCAGATGTGAGGATGATGGCGCTTCTCTAGTTCCTGGAAGAACAAAGACAGAAGTTACATAAGGAAGTGGAGAAACAATTTCATTGGGTGCCAGGATTCCTTTTTCATATATGAATACGAGAGAGAGAGAGAGAGAGAGAAGATTTGCGTCTCGTAATGACTCCCGGATTCATATTATCCTTAATTGTCTGTCATAGCAGATAGTGCTCTAAAGTCTACGGCGGCTATTTCATTTGATTTAATATATAATATTTAGTTAACAGTTTTATTGTTGATTGCTTAAGCATTAGAAGATTTTAGTAAATATCAGGAACATGGATTAGGCTGCCAAGGAAATTTTATTTTGTAGATGTTTCCTTTCCCATTGAGGCCCAAATTCAAGACGAATCATTATTGCAAATTTAGTTTTTGTTATATAATTTAACGGACGTCAAAACATATTTTAATCAATTCTAAAAAGATTAGTGGGCATGGAGATTGGATTTTAAGGCTGGTTTGCTTCAATTTAAAATAAGGTGTCTACTCACTCTTCCTTTTAGGACAAATGTTATTGACTGGGGGATATGTTATAAAAAATCTTCAGTGCACCAAAGGGCAGTAACTAAGAATTAAATGCCGGTTGATCACGAAGTATTTTTTCTTTCAATCGCCTTTACTCGAGTGCTCTAGACAGGCGATATTTAACACCTGTATCCATGTCTCTTCTGATCTCCCTCATATGGTGAGAACAATTGCTATTCCATAGGAAGTTGCTTGCATCACTGTTGCTTGATGTCATTATTTTCTTTTCTTTCAAGCAGTGTAAGGTCTGTGCAGAATTGTAACTCAGATCGTTTTATAACTTGAACATTTGGTCTAGTACTAGACTGACTTTCCTCAGTCTGTTTCCTGGTTTGCTTATGTGAACTTTCTGACCTCTGGCAATGTGTTGACTTTTTCCTCATGATTTTAATCATTCTTGATGTCTATTCAGCTCACCGATTTCCAGAGAATTCACATATACAGATTGGAAATAGGTTATCTGTGAATTATTTATTGGTTTACATTGTGATGGACTTTTTTGCCTAACAAACCAGTTCAAAGTGACGAGCATAAGGGTATTATTCACTGCAAATGAGCGACGTCTCATTAATATCGAAGACGTTTTTTCGCGTTATTCTATGCTGTGTTTTCACTCCATAACAGGTTACATAGGTACTTTGAAAGGAGAGCCACAAGTATAGTCTGGAGAAAAATACTGGGACATTTTGCATTAAAATGTTGAGGCTGTTACTTTGAATATCATTACTTTTAAAATAAAAGTATCAGCGGGATAAAAGTTTAAAGAAATACCATTGGAAAAGATAAAAGGGACTGAAGGGTTTATTGAAGACTTTTGAGTAATACTCCAGACTGTTTCTTGTAAATTGCCTTATTCTCGTTTTTAGTGTGTATTTAGCCGTAATTAAATTGCTACTCTTTCTGACAGAAATATAATTAATCTCATATCTATTACGCTTAAAAGTAGGCCTTCTTGTATTCATTTGCATAAAATTATCGTGTCTAGGCGAGTTAATGAGAATACCCTTGGGGTATTCTCATTAACATATCAAGTATTCTGTTTTATATATTTATTCCACAGCTCTTGAATATTACTAACAAGCATTCAGTGCGTTAGAAGTTTCGTTTTTGGAAGGACCATGATGGTTCTGAGACACTTATTCCAATTTCCAGTTTTGTTCAAAAATAATTATATTCTGGTTATAAAGGCTATGACTGCTCTTAGCTTTAGCGATGCTTTTGACGGTGTTAAACATAAAGCCTTGTTTTGGATGGGTGTTAGGTGAGCATCTCTCGGTGTTTTTAACTAAATATTCACATTTGTAGATTGCACGAAGTATTTGTTGACTGCACTCTAATGACTGCTCCAATGTCATTGCCAGTGTTCCTCTTGGTTGGTGTTCTTGACCCAGTACTTTTGATATATACGCACTTGTGGTTAGGCCTTAAAAACTCTTTTTTGTTTCGTATGCAGATGATGGTACTATTTTATTCTGCGTGTAGACGGGTTATTGCTGAATCTCCTAACAAATATAGCTAAAATTATTGTTGTAATGCACATTACGGGGATGAAGTGAAATTTTAACAAAACCCGAACTATGATTGTTAGTAGGCCCGGGTTATTTGGGTGAAATCTCTAACTTCAACATCTCAGAAACTGTTACGACCCGAGGAGGCCGTTCTACAGGTTCTTAATAAGTTTTTAATAAGGGATCGTAGGCAGTGATAATACAACACAGTGAATATGAATGTGGTAAACAAACACCAGAAAAAATATTTATTACAAAACTCAAAATTTCTTAAATATTAAATCAACCTTGTGCAAGTCACACTTACAACTAGAAAAAACATACTTTATACAAACACACTTAGGGGAATAGGTAGTGTGTTATAACCACAAGGTTCACCTAAATCTAATGAACTGATCCCTAAACCAATAAGAGTAATCCTTAATACTATTCAAACGGAACGGGCCCAAAATTCAAATACTAACCTAATTCTAAACAGAATCAGAAGGAAGAAAGAAGGCAAATGAAAGGTAGAAAACCTTAAAATTACCTACCTAAATAACAGAGCTAAACCCGCGAAATACAGTAAATCAATATCAAAATCAGGGGAAATTATTTTAACCTGTAATCATGACCCACACCATAACAATATAGTTATATGTATATATCTATAGGGTTCATATATAATCAGGGGTTATCTTAACCCAATCCTTGGTCATTCCTGGGAAATGTACACTGAACGTCCCTGGAGTTTCTCGAGACTATCAGTCGGCAAAACAAGGGAGTACTAGGCATCAGGTGGAGAACGACAAATGCGAAGAGTTCCCCGAAGGAAACCAAATGTTTACACCTTACCTAATGCTAGCCTCCCTACTAGCCTCCTTTAACGGGCTCCGACAATTCAGACGTGCAGCAGTTCCAAGACCCTCAAAGCCAAGTCACAGCTTAAGCCTCTCCTACAAAGCTGGGATCCAGCGCCAGCCCTGTCTACCCACGGACTCCTCCAACGGGGGAAAAGGCAGGGGAGGTTTGCAAGTGACACAAGTCCCTGCGAGGCTACAAGAAGAAAGCCGTGATCAATATATATATACCGCAGGTGGCTCTTCACACACACCGGCTGGTCGGAATTTCCAATGGAATATATAGAAAATCTTCTCAAAACGTAGATTTGACGAAAATATATATATTCCAGGCTAGCTGCTGCACGAAGTCCTTCTGGTATGTCGATACAGCCCGAACTGACTCCAGCAGGCGATACCCATCCCAGGCGTAACACCTGGACCGTCACTCACACTCCGACGAAACTAAATAATAACAAAAAGGAGTTAATAGGGTTGTTCGCTAATTAACTATTAAAGAAGTAACGACAACACTCCTAAAATTATCATACGATACGCAACACATCGCATAAAATAAACACACAAAGATACTTTATAAGAGAACAATAATTAAACTCGATCATGGCTGATTTAAAAATACATCCTAAGTAATTTACATTTACATGACACCTTCCTCCCCCAAACAAAAAAAAATTTATTCACTAAATAGAATTTTTTTTCCTTAACTAAACTATCAACCATTAACACAATTTTCTACTAAATGTCATAATCAGGCTAATAAATACATCGCCTAAAAAAAAAAAACTACAGACTTAAGTTAAACTATAAGGTAAGTACATTCAATCAACCGAGCCAACAAAAGAAATTGAGACCTGAGATTCATATATTCGGAGTTAAATTATACCCAACACCTGAAAAGAATGTGCAATAAAATAATGAGCCAAATTCTGCTCAATACATGTAAGTAACCAAACCATAGTCCACAAAAGGGGTCATAGATCAATTGAGCCTAAAGTATATATATACCAACCATTGGAGAAAATTTCAGAGATCAAGGTAACAGAGAGGAGGGACAAGATCCTACAAGCGGGAAAGAGTATCAGGAATACAATTATTGGCTCCCTTAATATGTTTAATGACTAGATTAAACTCCTGCAGTTGTAGGGCCCAACGCAAGATTCTTTGATTGGAGCCCTTCATCCTCTCTATAAATGTCAATGGGTTGTGATCAGTCCAGATCTCTACAGGAATGAAAAGTTGGCCACATATGGCTTAAAATGAGTCAGTGTCCGAACCAAGGCGAGGCCTCTTTCTCAATAGTGGAGTACTTCCTTTCTGCCGTCAGCAACTTACGACTATAGTAAGAGACAGGGCGTACTACATCATCCTCACCACGTTGAAATAAAACTCCACCCATCCCAACATCACTAGCATCCACGGCAATAATGAAGGGCTTCTAAAAATTAGGGGAAGTCAATATAGGATTGGACACTAACATCATTTTTAATTTCAGAAAGGACTCTTCACATTCAGAAGACCAAGTAAACTTCTGACCTTTCTTTAATAAATTTGTTAGAGGCTGTGCAATGTCAGAGAAGTTGCGAACGAACCTACGGTAGTAACCCATCATACCTAACACTCTACGAACGTCTCTAACATTACACGGCCTCTTCAATGCAATAATGGCCTCAAGATTGGCTTGTTTCGGGGCTACTTGACCCAAGCCAATCTCATGACCCAAATAAATAACTTTAGCTTTGCCAAACTCACATTTCCTGAGGTTCACAACTAGACCTGCAGCTCGCAAGGCCCTCAAACACCTTCTTTAACCTAACTATATGGGTTTGCCAGTCATTACTATGAACTACAAGGTCATCAATATAAATCTCAGTACCTTCCAGTCCACAAATAACCCTATTCATTAAACGCTGGAAGGTACAGGCAGCATTTTTCATACCAAAGGGCATAACCTTGTATTCATATAGCCCGAAGGGTGTTACAAAAGCAGAGATTTCACGGGCTCGATCAGATAGGGGAACTTGCCAATAACCCTTTAATAAATCTAACTTGGTAATAAATTTGGAAGGTCCTATCTGATCGAGACAATCTTCAATCCGAGGGAGTGGGAAAGAGTCATTTACTGTACTGGCGTTCACCTTCCTATAATCTACACACATACGGAACTTACCATCCGGTTTCTTCACTAGGACTACAGGAGAACTCCAAGGACTGACCGAAGGTTGGACGAGGTCATGCTCCAACATGTATTTAATTTCCTCTTCTAATATTGCACGTTTCTCAGGGTTCAAACGATATGGACTCTGCTTAACCGGCAAAGCACTGCCCACATCAACATCATGATGGAGTAAGCTCGTCCGACCCGGAGAGTCCTGAAATAAGTCTGGAAAAGCTTTTATTAATTTTAACATATCATTCCGCTGAGATGTCTCCAAATGCTCTAAACCAGTTTTTAAAATGTCTAAATTCTGCAGATTATTACCAAGAGCATCTGAGGACACCTGATCCAACAAGTCATCTTCAATGTCACTAACAGGGTCTACAGTACTAGTAACCGGTTCATAAACTATGGACAAAGGGTCTGGCCTACTAGTTGCATAAGATTTCAAACGATTTATGTGAAAAATACGGCACTTCCTCCGAGTACCAGGAGCTTCAATCTCATAATTGACATCTGATAACTTCCTTAAGACCTTCCAAGGCCCCTTAAACCTGGGCTCAAGGAAGTTATCAGGGTCTGTGCTCAGAACTAATACCAATTCTCCTGGTTCAAAGGAACGTACCTTACTTTTTTTATCAAAGTTACATTTCACAGTTGTTTGCGAGGAGGACAAATTCTCTTTGGCAAACTTCCAAGCTACGGACAGATTTTGTCTTAAGTCATCCACCACCTGTCCCAAACTTTTTTCTCCCTTTTGACCGGTTTCCAACAATTCATGGAAAATTTCCAAAGGACCTCGGATCTTGTGTCCAAAAACCAAGTCCGACAGAGCTACACCTGTGGAAGAGTTGGGGTAATTACGGATAGCAAAGAGAGCAAAGGGAAGCCCCTTATCCCAATCCTCTCCCCGCTCATAGCAATATTTCTTCAATATAGACTTCAGAGTCTGGTGGAACCTTTCCACTACACCTTGGCTCTCTGGGTGATAGGGTACACTAGTAATGTGCTGAATGGCCAGGTCAGCACATTTACCTTTAAATACCCTACTTGTAAAATTTGTTCCATAATCGGTTGAATTTTACAAGGGAGACCAAATCTGGAAAAGAATTCCACCAGTTTGTCAAATACTGCTCTGGAAGTCACCTTGCGCATAGGAAAAGCTTCCGGATATCGAGAAGCTCGGTCCATCACTGTTAATAAATGAGTAAACCCAGACTTTGTTCTGGGCAGAGGCCCACCACATCAATTACCAATTCTGAGAATGGCTCACCAATAACAGGAATAGGGTTCAATGGAGCTTTAGGAACTGGTTGGTTGGGTTTACCATCACTTGACATATTTCACATGCCCTCACAAACCTTTTCACGGAAGACTTTATACCTGGCCACCAAAATATTTTAATTAAATTATGAAATGTTTTACCTATTCCAAAGTGGCGAGCAAAAGGGTCTTCATGAGCCAAGCTCAACACTGAATCTCTAAATTTAGAGGGTACCACAATCTGATCAATTCGGGAGGTCATATTTAATTGATGGGTCGAGGGTCGACTAACTCTATACAAAAGCCCCTTGCTAACACAAAACCTAGGCTTTGTTAAGTCGTTGGTATCCCCCAACTCAAAATTAAATTCATCCTTCTGGGCCTGAATGAAAGACACTCTTGTCACAATTGGGTTTCAAAATTTTAAATATTCCTACACTACTGCTACTATCTACTAGCCCGGGCCTTTCTACATCTACATCTAAACTACTTAAGTCCAAATTACTTTCATCATTAGTAGCGGCTGCAATTTTTGCAGCAGCCCGAGTAGTAACTGCCACTGGACAAGCAGTGATTGACACAATTGGGAATACTTCCTGGCCCTCATTATTATTACCTAGGTCATTACCCAGGATACCATCCATCCCTGGTACAGGCAGGGTCTCTACTACAGCCAATTCCACCACTTTCTGGTAACCTGGGAAGGCTAACTCCACCTGTATTAAAGGGGCAGATACCAAGGTGTCCGAAACCCACCCAGGACTACATATTCTCCTGAAAAAGGGACCATACTCTTTAGAGAGTCTGCCTTTACCAGCGACCTAGCAGACCCAGTATCCCAAAAAACTTCACATCTAGGTTACCTAAGGGAGTCTTTATCTGGCCTTTCCACACATATTTATTAAAAGTCATAAATTAGGACTTGACTGATCGACATGTCCCAAACCAGGCCCACACTCAGAGACATTTTCGTTAGTAGGTGGATTACCTTTGGATTTTCATCAGTCACTCTACCAATCAATGACACTGGAGCCCTATTATTGTCCGGTCCATTGCTTAAATATCTTTTCCTAGCATTACATTGTGCCTGCCGGTGCCTGGTTTATTGCACCAATAACAATTACCACTTCGAGGGTTAGTACTGGCTGAGACTGTCTGATCCCAATTGGAAAAGACTCTAGTGAGCGCTCCACTAGAGACCTTTCCATGCCCATTACCATTACTGTTTCTATTAAATACCTTACCATTAACCTTTTTAGTAAAATTATTTGATCTAGAGGATGGAGAGTTGAAACTAGACTGTCCGAAATTGCCAGACCCAGCCTTATGGGTCAATACAAATTCATCTGAAATCTGGGCTGCCTTAGCAAGAGTCACAACTTTCACCTCCTCCAGATGCATTTTTAACTCCTTGCCATAAACCTTCTTAAATTCTTCCAGTAGCATCATCTCTCTCAAGGAGGGGAAAGAAACAACTTGACGACTCTTAAGCCAATCGTCAAATTGCTCCTCCTTGAGACGAGCATATTCAACAAAAGTCATCGAAGGAGGTTTGTTTACAGTCCTAAATTTGAGACGATAGGCCTCAGGGACTAAGTCATAGGCCCTGAGAACTAACGCCTTAACCTTAACATAGTCTCTAGCCAAACCTTCTTCTAAAGCGTTATACACTCGAATGGCTTTTCCCACTAATCTACACTGAATAAGCACGGTCCACATTTCAGTGGGCCAAGCCAACCGTGATGCAACTCTTTCAAATGCCTTGAAAAATTCTGGCACATTATTTTCATCAAAAATGGGCACAAGTTTGAGAGCAGCTCCAATATTAAATCTATCTTGGGAAGAACTACTAGGGGAACTAACCAAGTTGGGTCCACTCTGGAGCTTAGCCATGTCCAGCTTTATCTTGGTCATCTCCAACTCATGTTTCCTGGCTCTTTCATTTTCCTCATGCTCCAGCTTTAACAACTCAATGCGTTTGCAAATCAATTTATATTCCCCCTCCTCCTGGCTCCTACTGGGACAAGAGGGACAAATATTATCTACCACCGGATCACTAGCAAGGAAAGGGTTATTAGATTTGTTTGACTGAGCAGGAAAATTAGCTGGGCCCTCATAGATAAGCTGTACAGGAGGAGGATCCTCAAACAGAGACAAACCAGGATTTATACTAACATCATCCTGCACAGACTTATCAAATTCAGACACACTGTCCATATCACTATCTAATACTCGAGCCAATTCTTCACCCTCAGCCAAACCTTGGGCTACCTTTGCCTTAACTAGTTTTAATAAATGAGCCCTTGTATCTGAGGACTTATAATTAATCCCCAACCACTGAGAACACTGAACAAGGTGATTCTTATTTAGAACATGTAAATATTTTATGCAATAAGCCGACCCTAAAAACTCAGCTGGACTAAAAGTAAAGCCTCCATGACTACAAACCTAGATAAAGAGGGGAGGATAACACTTAATATATATATACTACCATAAATAAATATTATCAAATTAGCCTAGTGCTGCCCCACAGACACAAACACTGTGTGTACCCGCATACGATCCTGTCACGGTCGCCAACTGTTACGACCCGAGGAGGCCATTCTACAGGTTCTTAATAAGTTTTTAATAAGGGTCGTAGGCAGTGATAATACAACACAGTGAATATGAATGTGGTAAACAAATACCAGAAAAAATAACAATATTTATTACAAAACTCAAAATTTCTTAAATATTAAATCAACCTTGTGCTAGTCACACTTACAACTAGAAAAAACATACTTTATACAAACACACTTAGGGGAATAGGTAGTGTGTTATAACCACAAGGTTCACCTAAATCTAATGAACTGATCCCTAAACCAACAAGAGTAATCCTTAATACTATTCAAATGGAACGGGCCCAAAATTCAAATACTAACCTAATTCTAAACAGAATCAGAAGGAAGAAAGAAGGCAAATGAAAGGTAGAAAACCTTAAAATTACCTACCTAAATAACAGAGCTAAACCCAAGAAATACAGTAAATCAATATCAAAATCAGGGGAAATTATTTTAACCTGTAATCATGACCCACACCATAACAATATAGTTATATGTATATATCTATAGGGTTCATATATAATCAGGGTTATCTTAACCAATCCTTGGTCATTCCTGGGAAATGTACACTGAACGTCCCTGGAGTTTCTCGAGACTATCAGTCGGCAAAACAAGGGAGTACTAGGCATCAGGTGGAGAACGACAAATGCGAAGAGTTCCCCGAAAGAAACCAAATGTTTACACCTTACCTAATGCTAGCCTCCCTACTGGCCTCCTTTAACGGGCTCCGACAATCCAGACGTGCAGCAGTTCCAAGACCCTCAAAGCCAAGTCACAGCTTAAGCCTCTCCTACAAAGCTGGGATCCAGCGCCAGCCCTGTCTACCCACGGACTCCTCCAACGGGGGAAAAGGCAGGGGAGGTCGCAAGTGACACAAGTCCCTGCGAGGCTACAAGAAGAAAGCCGTGATCAATATATATATATACCGCAGGTGGCTCTTCACACACACCGGCGGGTCGGAATTTCCAATGGAATATATAGAAAATCTTCTCAAAACGTAGATTTGACGAAAATATATATATTCCAGGCTAGCTGCTCCACGAAGTCCTTCTGGTATGTCGATACAGCCTGAACTGACTCCAGCAGGCGATACCCATCCCAGGCGTAACACCTGGACCGTCAGTCACACTCCGACGAAACTAAATAATAACAAAAAGGAGTTAATAGGGTTGTTCGCTAATTAACTATTGAAGAAGTAACGACAACACTCCTAAAATTATCATACGATACGCAGCACATCCGTAAAATAAACACACAAAGATACTTTATAAGAGAACAATAATTAAACTCGATCATGGCTGATTTAAAAATACATCCTAAGTAATTTACATTTACATGACAGAAACAGATTCAAGTTTAGACACAATTGAAATAAAATTTTTTGATTGAAGGTTCAGCTCACGACTTTCATTCACTTTCCAAAGTTCAATAACTTGAAAAGGAAGACCAAGAAGAACAATAACATTTTCTATATAGATGAGGATAAATACGACCTTTTTCTAGTGTGATAAGTCTTGGTATATGAGTAGAAATAGACTTAAAATCCTCAAGCTTTGCCAGGTCTACTTCCACTTCTTCAGAAGGAATGAAATTAGTTTCGTTTCCTGGAAAGTTTACGCATTTTAAAAATACTTCTAACAACATACCTATTTTTGTACACGAGAAAAGGGACTTATTTTATCCTTAACTTGAAGCTACTATCTTGAAGTTTCACTTCAGATTAACAGATTTTTAACCACAACACACCAATGACCTTACAGTTTTAAACCTGGCTATACAATTATTTTTTCGTAAGATCAGCACCAGTGAACACAGTTTCCTGACGATTTTCCTCTCACATGCATCTAAACCCTTCAAAAAATAACAATGTTCAAGTCAATTCTAGGAAGGGACTCGTTTTAATGTCAACAATGTGGCACGGTCCTTTAAGAGCCTCAATGGCCAAGTCGGTTAGAGCAGCAGCCTCGGACTTCTTAGAGGTCTGTGGCGCGGGTTCAAATCTGCAGCCGACCGGTCAGAGAGGCGGACACTTTGCTATCCGTGTAGACATGCTGGGATTATGCATGTAATCAACGGATAGGTTTGCCTGAAAAAGCAAATGGTTGTTACAGACTAATACACATACAAACAAAGCCACTCCAACATCTTCTAAAAACATAACAGACACCTCACACGTCTCGACTGTCGACCTAAACCGCGCAACGACTCCTCACTACTGGGGGAAAGGGCGCTGGTG
Organism: Macrobrachium rosenbergii; assembly: GCF_040412425.1. Classification (NCBI taxonomy): domain Eukaryota; kingdom Metazoa; phylum Arthropoda; class Malacostraca; order Decapoda; family Palaemonidae; genus Macrobrachium; species Macrobrachium rosenbergii. Next base: position 1,642,500 of record NW_027100722.1, on the reverse strand, counting down.
ACTGTTACAATACATGTACATACACTACCAGGGTCTAAGCGATGACAGGCAGGGCAGCCGATCGAGACTACGGTCTACCCTAAAGCCAAATCAAAGTCTTCAAAAAGAAGGCATCGCGCTTACCCCATACAAATGGGAAAAGAGCACATTAAAAGAAGAATGTGGCACGGTCCTTTGTGGTTGAGAATGAGGTGACTTGCGTAATATTGTCTCTCTCTCTCTCTCTCTCTCTCTCTCTCTCTCTCTCTCTCTCTCTCTCTCTCTCTCTCTCTCTCTCTCTCTCTCTCTCTCTCTCTCTCTCTCTCTCTCTCTCTCTCTCACACACACACACACATACACACACACTTGGTTATGAGCAGGTCCTGTCGGTGAGAATAAAAATCAGTCATTGACAATCATTTTTCATATCGTGCGATTTGCAATATATTTTCCAAGGAAATAAACCTATTCCATATTTAATTACTTGGTTTTTAAGCAACTAAATTCGTTCTTATTCACAGTTAGATAGGTATTCTGTGCCGGATTATTTCCTTCATAACTACTGTAGAATGTTTCAGTATTTTTGAAATTTAACAGCATGAAATTATTAGATACTGTTAACCAAAGAAATTCGCCACTCTTAGCAGTCGAGAGTAGAGCTTAGAAATGACAGTGAAAACATCCAGTTTGGTAAACAATGCTTTTATGCTTCGCTGATTTGCCTTATATATATAATTCATAGAAACTAACTGCTTTTCTTCTCTTTTTTCCCCATACTTACATATTTTTCCAGTAATAAACTGCGTCATCCAGAATACCTTTTATTTAACCGGAGAGGCACCCTCCACCTCCGCCCTTTACCTGTCCTCACACCCCCCCCCCTTAGAAGCGTTCATGGTCCACATGGAAGGTCGTCTTTGGAACACATTTTTCCATTTGATTTCCATCGATTGAAAATTAATTTACTCCACTTGTGTCGGTCTCGGGAGAGTTCTGGGATATGGTCTGTCTCTCCCACCCTCAGAAAATGTAACACTTTTATGGTATTCTTTGCAGAGAGAGAGAGAGAGAGAGAGAGAGAGAGAGAGAGAGAGAACTAGGTATTGGAGATTAGTGGAACTGTATATAGGCTTATATGTGTTTTATGCACAGGAATACCTAATTATATGTGTATATATATATATATATATATATATATATATATATATATATATATATATATATATATATATATATATATATATATATATATATATATATATGTATATATATATGTATATATATATATATATATATATATATATATATATAATTATTATCAATTTTGTACGTGATTCATTTATCACACATTACCACAGGTGAAAAATAAGAGACCTGACCGGTTTCGACTGTATTTCCAAGCCATTGACGAAGGACTGATACAGAGTATAAGAAGTCAAAAATATACAGTATATACTACAGAAACAGTACTGACGAACATACACAACCGTTAGAGACTACGTATCCACCCACCGGCAGGTGTCGAGGTAGGAGTGGCCTTCAAAACTCATTTGGCTAAAAATCACAATATACTCTCAGGGGACAATACTGATAAACACCACCATAGGCTACCTCGGATCCACACCTGACAGGTGTCGGGGAGGAGGAGTTTGGAAACTCATTAGCACTACTGCCCCTGTACTGTGTTTACAAATATGATAATCCTATATTCATACATCTCTACTGCCTGTCTTAAAATTTAAACAATTTACAAATTTCTTTTGATATTAAAGGATCAAGTTTATACATCCCTTGACTGATATTCATATTATGGTTGTAACTTTATTTTATAATGCTAGATTCAATGATATTCCTTTCCAGTGCATTATTAGAATATACAATCCTTTTTGCCCCTTCCCAGTTGATAGCATGATTGTTCACACTAACATGTACAAAAATACCACTGTTCCCCTGTGCATATCTCACACATTTCTTATGCTGTTCAATTCTTTTTTCCAGTGCTTTCTCCGTTTGGCCAATATAAAAGTTGTCACAAGACTTACATGGAATTTTATATACACACCCTTTAGTATTGTCAGGGGAGTTCTTGATAAGTACATTTTCATTGTTTTATTGTTCTTAAATGCGACATTAACACCAAAATTCTTAAGAAGATGGGGGATATCTTTCATATTATTATTATAAGGCAGTACAAGCAAATTTTTTTTGTTGTAAGGTTCTTTTTGGTTTTGATACATAGTCTTTTTTGCCGCTTCAAATGCACTGTTTAATACGCTGTCAGGATATTTCATTCTCTTGCCTGCATTCCTAACCTTATCTATTTCCTCATCAATAAATTCAGGGCTACATACCCGTAATGCTCTTAAAAACATAGATGAAAACACTGATTTTTTAACCTTATTGCTTTGTCCGGAATAGAAGTGCACATAGGAAGAAATATTAGTGGGTTTTCTATACACACTATATTTAAACCCACCACTATTTCTTCGTATGAGGACATCCAAAATGGGTAAGCACCCATCATTTTCCATTTCCATAGTGAATTTAATTGATGGTACTAATTGATTTAACTTGGCAAAAAAGTTATTTACATCTTGATTCCCTGGCCATGGACAAACTATGTCAACATACCTAAACCATGTTACATTGCGCTGGATTATGTTGCTTAATATTTTATTTAAAAAAAATTCCACATATAAGTTACTTAACACTGGGGATAGAGGGTTTCCCATTGCCATACCAAAATTTTGTGAGTAAAATTTACCATTAAATTCAAATTTACACTCTTTCACACATAGTTTAATCAGTTCAATTCAAGTACTTTTTGAAAATAGGATATCCAGCTAATAATTCAGATAAAAACTCTATCAGATCATCAATTGGCACTTTTGTGAACAGTGATACTACATCAAAACTTACAAGCCTGGACTCACTATTACTCTGTTTATCAGGTCAACATTATTCGTGATATTAGCATTTGAGATAGTACCTACTAATGGGTTGAGAATATCTACTAGGTACTTTGCTAGCTTGTAAGATGCGGAACCAACTGAACTGATAATTGGTCCGGCAGGAAAGTTTGTTTTGTGAGTTTTTATTGTACCAAACATGTATGGTAGCGATGGAGAGGTCACACACAACTTCTTTATAAGGCTTTCATTACCTTTTGACAGGTTTTTCACTTTCCTATTGAAACCACTGTTCACATTGTCTAACGGGTTTTTATTTAATTCTTTATATGTGCTATCATCACCCAAAAGATTTTCCATTTTTTCTATGTATTCACTTTTACTTAAAATTACAAGAGCGCCTGATTTATCTGCTTTTGTCATGTGTATATTTTTATCTTTTTTCAGTTCATTAATAGCAACCATAAATCTTTTGGGGATGTTTGTGGTGTCTGATTTTTTCATACTTCCATAAATCACTCCCTTAACTATGTTCATTTCTTAATTCGTTAAATCACTATATTTTTCCAAATTGCACAGTCCTTTAGTTATTTCCACACTGTTCCTTCCGCCAGAAGATAAAGCAAAGTTTAAACCGTAGCCTAAGGTACTAGTTATATTTCTATCCAGATGTTTGTTTGATAAGTTGACGACACATTCATGATTGGCGTTGTTGGTCCAAGGACTTCTTTCAATTAACAGTTTCATTTTATTGTCGTGTTTACGTTTCAGTTTCCAATACACTTGACTCCTCATCTCCACATGGCAACATTCACGTAGGGAATCTCTCCAATCTGGTGGTATTGAGGCTTCAAAATGTCTTCTTTTTCTCGTGAGATCTTCAAAATTCTGTTTGGTTTCCAATATCTTGATGTTGATATGTTTTTCCAATATAGCTCGCTGTATTTCACCAAACGGTTGGTCTTCTAATTTCAGCAAGGAATTAGTTATCATCGATCTTGGTATCACTTGTTCATCCCGACATTCACGTAGAAACCGCAGGTGTTCTTTGTTGGCATATTCCAAGATGGGGAAAAGAACACAGAAAGATCGGAAGGAGCGCGTGGTATCCATAGATGATTATTATCACTTTTGTACGTGATTCATTTATCACACAGGCAGGCAGTAGAGATGTATGAATATAGGATTATCATATTTGTAAACACAGTACAGGGGCAGTAGTGCTAATGAGTTTCCAAACTCCGCCTCCCTGACACCTGTCAGGTGTGGATCTGAGGTCGCCTATGGTGGTATGTTTATCAGTTTTGTCCCCTGAGAGTATATTGGGATTTTTAGCCAAATGAGTTTTGAAGACCACTCCTACCTCGACACCTGCCGGTGGGTGGATACGTAGTCTCTAACGGTTGTGTATGTTCGTCAGTACTGTTTCTGTTGTATATACTGTATATTTTTTACTTCTTATACTCTGTATCAATCCTTCGTCAATGGCTTGGAAATAAAGTCGAAACCGGTCAGGTCCTTATTTTTCCACCTTTGGTAATGTGGTGTGATATATATATACATATATATATATATATATATATATATATATATATATATATATATATATATATATATATATATATATATATATATATATAATAATAATAAGATGGTGAGATTTCTTTCTGTGAAGCAGTGAACAGTTACAACTTCAGTGGTCATCTTTTATGTGATCTGTCAGAGAAAGCAATCTATATATCTCTATTATTACATTTCACATTTTCTTACAATCGACACCAAGAGTTAGTACAAGCGTCTATGTGCTCAAGGTATCAGCCTTAAAGTTTGATATGTTTTGTGTCGTTAAGTTAATATTATATGTCTATGATTTAGTAATAGTGTATCTATTTCTTGTTCATGAAACTACTTTGATATTCTTCCCAAAATATTCCATTTTCATGAATAAGAATAATTACGGTAATGCCACTTTTGACGATATATTTCACCAGAAAATAATTACACGTCAACCCGTCCCGTCATTCTTCTTCTTTCATTCGAGGTCATTTTCAAATGGGTTACGCCCAAAGCTCACCACGTTTTTCATTTCAGTAAAATTAACTCTCTCACCAGCAATTGAGTCTGTAGAGAGAGAGAGAGAGAGAGAGAGAGAGAGAGAGAGATCGTCTTGCTACGGTGTTATGTGTTGAAGATGCAATTGCGCCCCCGCCCCGCCTCTCTCTCTCTCTCTCTCTCTCTCTCTCTCTCTCTCTCTCTCTCTCTCTCTCTATGTGTATTGTAAGTTTGAGTTTTCTGTAAAAGTAGATGTTGTGGCGGCTTTGCCTGTCTGTCCGCACTTTTTCTGTCCGCCATCAGATCTTAAAAACTACTAAGGCTAGAGGGCTGCAAATTGATATGTTGATTATACACCCTTCAATAAACAAATATACTAAATTGCAGCCCTCTAGCCTCAGTAGTTTTTATTTTATTTAAGGTTAAAGTCAGCCATAATCGTGCTTCTGGCAACGATATAGGATAGGCCACCACCGGGACGTTGTTAAAGTTTCATGGGCCGCGGCTCGTACAGAATTATACCGAGACCACCGAAAGATAGATCTGTTTTCGGTGGCCTTGAATATATGCTGTAGCGGCTGTACAGAAAACTTGATTGCGCCGAAGAAATTTCGGCGCATTCTTTACTTGTTTTTATTGCGTTCAAATCTGATGTTACGTAGTTCAATTGTCAAGTCAAGAACATTCAAGATCACACAGAAAGAGTTGCCGGTTTTCCATTTTGTTTTTATGACTCTGTTGGCTTTCAAGAAAAGAGAAATTGTTAAAAGCAGAGGACACACCATATCTTATTTAACCTTAGTTTTGTTACGTAAAAGTGTAAGAATTTCTTATATATTTGTCATTTGAGGTTTTTGACCAAAGTGGAAATTTTATATGTTTAATTCGTTTTTATTACAAAATTCAGTTTCCCTTTGAAATTATTTGTCCCCCTCGTTTATAGTGTGCATTTCAGCAGTCTTTGTTGACTAATAGTCAATGATGCAAGTGTAAATAATGACTTATTTTGGTTATTTATTTTTATTTTTATTTCATGTTTATTTGTAATATCTTTTTAGTGGCACCTCGCGATTTTTAAAGTATTGCCTCTGTATCATTCTGCTCTTCTGTTCAGTATTTTGTAGCGTTCGGTGCGTTAAAAATTTTCATTTTGGTGAACAAATTCATCATTATAAGAGTTTTCAAATAAATTCTTTCATATTACAAACAATACTTTTAAACTAGGACTGGGAAGCGCATGAGAGAAGTTAAGATGTCATTTAATGTTTAACTTTCGTATACTGTAAACATAATTTTTGTTTCTCAGGTGGAATCATCTAAAGAACTGAAGAGACAATTTGTGCTTTCGTCAGCGTACATGTAAGTACATAACACCCACTGAAATAATCAATATATATATATATATATATATATATATAGAGAGAGAGAGAGAGAGAGAGAGAGAGAGAGAGAGAGAGAGAGAGAGAGAGAGAGAGAGAGAGAGAGAGAGAGGAGGGGGTGTGGTGAGGGAGGGCGAGAAACAAACTTCATGATAGCCAGAGTTGAGGGCTGACCTGCGCTTTATCGTGAACAGCATAAGTTGGCAGTGCATGTTTCAAAGCATTTGTTAGGACACCAGACAACTGGTACAAATCGATGAAATTATGAAGGGCTTTAGTTTTTCGCATTTCGAATTGGGGATTTACATGGTAATCCTCAATAGCAGTATGCATTGTCAATCATCGAATCACTTCGGGATGCTGGGAAATGTAGAGAAGCAATTATCTCTGTGAGAGTTTTCCAATTTTGATAATTGCCTATATATATATATATATATATATATATATATATATATATATATATATATATATATATATATATATATATATATTTATATATATATATATATATATATATATATATATATATATATATATATATATATATATATATATATATATATATATATATACAGTATGTATGTATATATTTCCGTATGGTTTTTCACTTTGTAGAAGGCGTGACAGAAGGGTGGTACCTTCCACTTATCAAGAAGTCCTTAGGAATGAAATTGTTATTTCATGCCTCCTTTGCAAAGGCAGAAAATTTAATGAACAAATGTTCCCCAAAAAGAAATGTGCGAATGGAAGGTTGAATGCAACCCTTAGGCGATGGAATAAATATGAAGAAGATCCGTTGAATGTGAGATTATAAAAGAGGCAGAGGTGGATGATGGAAGAGTGGAAGTGGTTAGTACAAGTTTGAGAATGCTTGAGGAAGTAACTGTTGATGAGGACTCAAGAAAGGTTATTGAGAGTTTGAGGAAATATGAGAGAATAGAGAACATTGTGTAGAGTGGTTGGGAGATCACTGATGATGGCGTTACGAGAGAAGAGGTCAGTCACGGAAGGGAGCAAGGAGGGAGGGTGTGCATAAACGGTTGTGAAGAGACCTACAGTAGAGTGCCTCTGGGAGCTTATGTAGAAATGTATAAAGTTGCATTAGTAATTAAATTATGAACAGGTAATTGTTAATGGAATAAGTGCACTTTATAACCTCCTACCATATTTCTGTATTCTATAGGATCCATCAGTTTCGGAGAAAGCACGATTGGTGAATAATTTCGCAATGGCAAATGTTTTTTCCTCGTGGTAATCCCGTAACAGATTGCAGTTGAATGTGCTGTTGGGAAATCTGTCCTCTATTTGAAGTCACTTGAGTGTTGCAAGATCACGCTCAAGTGGCTATTATGTCGCTGCTTTAAGAACAAGCTTTATAACGGGTAGCTTCTGTCGTCATTTTTCTTATTGAATATGATTCATTGATTTCACTACATATAAATAACTTCCTTTTGAATGTAGTCGGTTTCGACGTTCTCTTCCCCTTTTCATGAAGACAACTTACCAAGTCACGCGGTTAGAAGAAGCCCCAGCTGTGTTCCGTCATGGAAAGGGTGAAGAAGGAAGGAAGGAAGGAAGGATGGGTGGAAGGAGAATTTTGCCAATTGGATTTGTCGCTTCTCACAGGAAAGGGAATCATCAGACTAGTCTGTTGACTGGGAAATGTGCGGATCAGCGCGCAGGCAGTTATCGCGCCATTCCAGTAATCAGTGGAAATGATTATTGACGGACGATTTACTGGCATTCACTTCCTGGAGAGGATACCGCTGCGTTCTCATGCGAAAATGGTCTGTATCCCGGTGAGTAGTCGGTCCCCAAGTAGCTTATGTGGGGGTGTTAATGTTAGAGATCATGAAGGTTGCCATCCCTTATTGGAATCGTCGATGAAAAAAAAAATTAGTAAAAAAATGGCCAAAGTTTCTTCGGCGCAATCGAGTTTTCTGTACAGCCGCTACAGCGTATAATCAAGGGCACCGAAAATAGATATATCTTTCGGTGGTCTCGGTATAATGCTGTATGAGCCGCGCCCCGTGAAACTTTAACCATGGGCCGGTGGTGGCCTATCCTATATCGTTGCCAGAAGCACGAAAATGGGTAACTTAACTTTCAATAAAATAAAGACTACTGAGGAGACTAGAGGGCTGCAATTTGGTGTGTTTGATGATTGGAAGGTGGATGATCAACATACCAATTTCTGGCCCTCTAGCCTCCTCAGTAGTTTTTAAGATCTGAGGGCGGACAGGAAAATTTGCGGACGGACAGACAAAGTCGGCACAATAGTTTTCTTTTACAGAAAAATAAAAATAGCTGCATTGTTGAAGTCAGTTCCAGTTGGGTTAGCCATCCAGACCTCGGAAATTATCGTCTCTCTTAAGTTTTCCTTAGAAGGCTTCCTCCCTCCCCACCCCATTCCCCACCCGACACCCCCACTCCTTAGCATCCTTCCTTTTCCTTCTCCTCACGTCTTCCTCACTGCACGTCCTCCAGGGAAAATCCCTGAGGTAGGGAATATCAAATGCATTTTATCCTTTCAAATGGAGTACTTTTTTCTCTGTGATGAAGAACCTCATATATGTTTCAGTAAGAGGAACATATTGCCCTTTGCTCGCAGAATGAAATATATTTGATATTATACATAAATCATAGTTCTATCAAAGCAGACAACATTGCATTTTTCGATATTTTTACCTGTGACAATGACAAATATTATTAATGTTTTTTTTTAGTAAGGATAATGGTGATATTGTGAAATAAATATCAAAGTATTGGTAATAACAGTAATAACTACAGAACCATTATTCAGCTTCCTTCTCTTTATGTCTCCTGTATTTGCGCTAGATTTGTTACTGTCAGTTGCCAGATTGTTTACCAAATAAAGGGGATTACATTGCCACTGCTCTTGCTTCCATGTTATAAGGTTGAGTGGTAGGATTAGAGTGAATATTGTTGCTATCTTTCGTATTTTTGTGCTCTGAAATCGAAGCATTGCATTTAGATTAATTTTGCGAGCTATAAGGGAAAGGGAAGAGTATATTGTTGTTTTCGTATCGTAATGTTCACAATAAAGCTTGGATTCAGGATATTTGAATCTTGCCCTGATTTTTTGTTCCCTGAATCCTATAACCTTATCTTTTTAAAGTGGCGGGTCTGTCGGTTCCTTTGGAGTTAATCCTGTTTTTTTTTTTACTTTGTATATTTCATGCGACTGATATGAGCCACTCGACAGGTCTATCATCATATATAAAAAGAAAACATGATATTACAACTATTGTACGTTAATGCAATGAGTGCACGGCTCCTTCTTCCCATTCAGAAGTTTTATTGAGTGCCCCTTTCCTTTGTGCAAATCCCCTGATAGTTTTCATACCTGCTCTGTGCATCATGGTATTGTGTACGAAGAAAGTGACTGCAAGATTTCGTCGGTCAAAAGTAATTATGCACCATCGAATTCATCGAATTTGTGCTTGAATGAATTTTTTTAAGCTCTTTTGTGACGAATTCTTTCTCTTAACCTTAGTTCAGAGATCATTTCAACTCTCATCGCAGACTCCTCCAAGTTCTCAAGTTCTAAGTTTCACCCTTGAACTTCAACTTACCCAAGTCCAAATCCATATCATAACGGTTCAGACAATTATTTTTATCAAATTCAACGCTAATGAACTTGTCTTATGGAATAATTTTTACCTTACCTGCATCTAAACTCTTCGGAGGTAAACACCATTTACTTGAATAAAACTTCCTTGTCTTCAAAGTATTGGAGATGTTTGGGCTTTCACTTTTTTTCCTTAATTCACAATGGGGCGAAATACCCATTCTGAGCAGTATGCATACTCTTCATGTATGATGTTATACGAGGAGGAACCATTTAAACAAAGGAGCAGAGGCATAGGGACGAGAGCCAGAGTTATAGAGGCGAAAGTGGGAACAGTGAGATCTTGATAAAAAAAAGGGCGTAAAGAAATGAAGCTAAAGATAATCTTTTCAACATTTTTAATTGAACTTTGAACGTGTGCTGATTATTAATGATATATATCTCGCACCGGAGTGCTGAATTAGGTTACCTATTCCCCTTTGTGTGTCTGCATGGCATCTATCTCCTCCGTCGACAAAGTATCTCGTAACGGCCCTGATGAAATTGTATGAATTCACTTGCTGATCTCCAATTGCTTTCATTTAAATTTTTTTTGATCGCCCTTCGACCAACATTTATAAATTGTTACAGTCTTTCCTTTGCTCCTAATACTGATATAGAACCAATTCAAGGCCAATATTTCGATATCGAAGAGTGGTGTATAAAAGTTCTTTGATTATCCCCCTGAAGAGACTTTTGAGAAGACTGAAAAATTTCATCATGATATATAGTGTATATAATTAAGTCTAATCCTTTGAAGCCTCGGAACTAGATGATCCAGAGAGGAGGACTAGGAGACAGGTGGGAGGGGGATGAGAAGGGGGTGGGGGGTGGGGAAGGATTTGGATCCTTGGGTGTATGTTGTTGAGATTTATTTCATCCCGTGTCTCGTAATCAGGGCCATTAATGTTTCATCTTTTGTCTGTCTTCATGTTTATTTCTCCATGTTCCTTTTTTAATGATTTTTCAATTTCCTTTCCTACATATTTTATCTTTGTTCGTGTTTCCGTTTTCATGTTCCTTTATGACACGCTCTTTTTCTTGAATGTCGTGATATTGAAGGGGTATTCCCGCCCACTCTCTCTCTCTCTCTCTCTCTCTCTCTCTCTCTCTCTCTCTCTCTCTCTCTCTCTCTCTCTCTCTGTTTCTTGTTCCTGATCTGTATTTCTTTCATGTCACACTTATTCTTTGCCTTATGTCTTTTTCCTGTCCCTCTTGCGTTTATCTTTATTACTTTTATCCCCTCTCGACATTTCTTACTCCCTTTCTTTCACCCATATTGCTATTCAAGCTCTTTCTTTCATATTTGTCTTTCTTACTCATTTTTCCTTCACGTTTCTCTCTCCACATCTACTTAATTAATCCCTTTCACTCTTTTTCTTGTTTTTAGTATCTGTCTTTATTCTTGCTCTGCATTATCCGTGTTCTTAACCTCATGTTTATATTTCTATCCCTCTTCTTACATCTACGTCTTTTACTCGTTTTATCTCCTCTCGACATTTCTTATTTCCTTCCTCTCATCCATATTTTTACCCTAGCTATCTCCACCTCCTCTCATATTTTTCCTATACACATTGCTTCTCCTCATCTATTTATGCCAGTCTCTCTCGTCTTCAGGTGATGACCTGTCCTACTCCCTCCCTCCCTCCCTCCCTCTCTCCCTCCCTCCCTCCATCTCTCCCTTTCATGGCAAAGTTTCGGGGAGTTCGATTCCATATATACTGTATGTATATATAAACACATATACATACTGTATATAACGAAATTCGGTATATAGATAGATCTGTGCTTCCTCAGCTTCTTCTGTGAACTTGAAAGAGGAGCTGTGGGCAACAACACTGTGTGTGTGTACAGGTGACCCTTAATTTGAATGGAGTGAGTTCGTCCCTTGTGGTGCTTATAGGTTTAATAGCTCGAGAGAGAGAGAGAGAGAGAGAGAGAGAGAGAGAGAGAGAGAGAGAGAGAGAGAGAGAGAGAGAGAGAGAGAGGTATGATGTGCGTGCTTGTTACTATATACCTAAAGGTTTTACATTTTGAAAGTTTACACAATAACCCGTGTATTGTATACCTGTTACCATAACATTGTGTACAGCCAAGGGACATAGTTGTACAAACAAGTATACACTTCTGCACATGCAACTAGACACACTTTATTTATACACATAAACGTATAGGGAGAGGAAGATCAACACTAAAACGGCAAGTATCCATATTTCTCTCATTGTTAACACTTCTTTCATTGTTAACATGCTTCTTCTCTCATTGTTAACATAAGTTTCCTCTCATTGTTAACATATTTCTTCTCCCATTGTTAACATACTTCTTCTCTCATTGTTAACATACTTCTCTCATTGTTAACATATTTCTTCTCTCATTGTTAAGATACTTCTTCTCTCATTGTTAACACACTTCTCTAATTGTTAGCATACCTCTTCTCTCATTGTTAACATATTTATTCTCCCATTGTCAACATACTTCTTCTCTCGTTGTTAACATACTTCTTCTCGCATTGTTAACATACTTCTTCTCTCTTTGTTAACATACTTCTTCAACATAGTACTTCTCTCATTGCTAACATACTTCTTTTCTCACTGTTAACATAGTTCTTCTCTCATTGTTAACATACTGCTTCACTCATTGTTAACATACTTCCTCTCTCATTGTTAACATACGGCTTCTCTTATTGTTAATGCTGCTTCTCGTATTGTTAACATACTTCTTCTCACATTGTTAACATACTGCTTCTCTTATTGTTAACATACTTCTCACATTGTTAACATACTTCTTCTCTCATTGTTAACATACTTCTTCTCTCATTGTTAACATACTTCTTCGACATACTACTTCTCTCATTGTTAACATACTTCTTTTCTCATTGTTAACATAGTTCTTCTCTCATTGTTAACATACTTCTCTCATTGTTAACATACTGCTTCTCTCATTGTTAACATATTTCCTCTCTCATTGTTAACATACAGCTTCTCGTATTGTTAACATACTTCTTCTCACATTGTTAACATACTGCTTCTCTTATTGTTAACATACTTCTTTTCTCACTGTTAACATAGTTCTCTCATTGATAACATACTTCTCTCATTGTTAACACTGCTTCTCTCATTGTTGACACCAGCAGATTTATTTTGTTTAAAAGAGATCACAGGTTTGTCTATTGAATATTGTCTTTGCCTTGTTGTGAAATGAATTGACCAACACAGTCATCTCCTTCCTGTTAATGAATGAGATGAGATCTTCTTCAGGAGAGGCTACAGTGAACTTTCGTTGGCTCACGTCAATACAAACAAAATTTGAAGACGTAAAATTAATAAAAAATATAGCATGCCTCTCTACTCTCGTTGACTCACATCGAAGGCAAATAGAATTTGAAGGTGTAGAATTACTAGAAATACAGCATGCCTATCTGCCTTGTTTTTACTGGAACATGAATAATGTCATAACAATTTCCAGTTTATTTAAACACTTTATATGATTGAAATCGCATTCGCAATTAGATATTAATGCGTAAGAAATCACTGTAATTGCATTTGTAATTGGCACTACATGTGAATAATTTCAATTGAAATTTCAGTCGCCTTATTAATAAGCGTAATTATTCCAAACTTCGCAGCAGGTGCCAAGCGGTGAGGAATTGTGGGCGTTTTTGGCTAAACAGATCTCACTGCCAAGAAACATCTTTTCTCGCGAACACAGCGAGGTATTCTTCGATTGCACCAGCTCGAATGGAGAGATCTGTGAATGGAAATGACTCGCGAATGAATGCATGGACTCTTAAATGGGATATTTCCGGCTAGTAGTGGCAAACGGAAAACATTTGTGTTAGCTTAATGTGTATGTTTGTGTGTGTATATGTATATATATATATATATATATATATATATATATATATATATATATATATATATATATATATATATATATATATATATCGACAGAGAGAGAGAGAGAGAGAGAGAGAGAGAGAGAGAGCGACAGTGATATAGTTTAGATATATATTTGATGGTTTATGAAAGAAACTATTAACTGCACGGTCAAAGGCTTAAGGGCATCATACTTATGAAAATGCGGAAGCGGACCGTTGTTCCAGGCGAGACAGACATTTTTGAGCATTTCTCTGTATTCCATGATTTCTTTGGAGCGCGTAACTTTCCACTCCAAGGCTTAAGGGTGACAGCGAATGCTTTTGAAAAGTGTGTGTGTGGGTGGGGGGTGGGGGTGGGGGGCGGGTGATTGTATAGTTACAGAGTACAGCTGAGAGAGATGGAATTCTAACCTCAAATGTTCTCCAGAAACCTTAAAGTGTTTTTCCTTTGACCATTGTTTTGCTTTCATTTTTCCCACTGGCTTTTTCTTTATTTTTGCTTAAAGTCTGTTGGTCGAATCAAATTCCATCGCAGTTCTTAGTATTGTAATTCACCAATGAAAAATAGGAGTAATAATAAATATTGCGTTAATCTTTCAAATTCTCTCTTTTCGTATGCAGAATTTCAGAGTTTTCTACAACAAATTAATTACAGTAATGAAACATGTGGAATAACAAACAAGAAAAAAGGCAGGGGAAGGATTTCGAGGCACTGGGAAAGATGGAAAAAATAAAACGACTTTTAGTATTATATTTGGCACATGCTAGGAAATGAATTAAACGATTAAGAAAACAGGGACTGGCATTAATTAAAGGAGGGGCGCTAATGCCACTTGATTCTCAAGGCTTCCAGGTGTCTCTAAGAGACTGCAAGGATAAAAGGACTAAAAAACCAAGCAGCGATAAAAGCAGATAAAAAGGCCTAAAAGGGTCAGTAGGGGAACTTCAGAAGTGAAGTAGAAAACGGTGCCTCTCTCTCTCTCTCTCTCTCTCTCTCTCTCTCTCTCTCTCTCTCTCTCTCTCTCTCTCTCTCGTGCGAGACAACATGAGAGTTGAAGGTACATTGCCCCTATCGTGTGTATGGTCACTGTGTTCTGAAGCCCTAATATAATGCGTAGATTAGGCCATATGTTCAGATTGTAAGCTGAAAGGTAATATCAGACTTGCAAGGAGAAAAATTTAGCTTATATTTTTATGAAATCTAACACACACACACGCATATATATATATATATATATATATATATATATATATATATATATATATATATATATATATATATATCTATTATATATATATATATATATATATATATATATATTATATCTATATATATATATATATATATATATATATATATATATATATATATATATATATATATATATATATATATATATATATATATATATATATATATATATATATATATATATATATATATATATATATATATATATATATATATATATATATATATATATATATACACACACACACACACACACACCCGACGCGTGTGCGTGTGTGAAATGCTGCATTCCTTGTGTACAGGGGTACTTTTCTTTATTTTTAAAATTAATCCTTTACTGTATGGCCTGTTCGCGTTGCTTTGTATTAGTATTACAATTATCATTGGGTCCTTTTTTATTATATGTCGCGATTCCATACTGAGAGAGTTTGAAACAGGCCAAGTAGTTCATACATGAAATTGCAATTTGCTTATATCGCAGTCATTGCGGCAGCCTCCACCATGTCAAAGCAATGAAGCATAGACGCTCGATCTCACATGTATACGAATATAAGCCGGAGCCAATTTATTATTGCATTCTCACACACACACACACCAAACCTCCACACCCAACAAACAAGCAGACAGTTTCCATTTAATAAGGAAGTTGTGTTTTGTAAAGGCTGAGCATAAAAACAACATTGAAAGGGTGACGGATTTTAATGCTCGAGCCAAGAGGTCGGAAATGTAACTGGAACAGTAACCAGCTGACAGAGAGAGAGAGAGAGAGAGAAAGGTGGGGCGGGGGGCGGGGGGCGGGGGGCGGGGGGGGGGGGAGGTGGCGATTAATTACAATGATTGTCAGACTGAGAAGATTCTTGGAAATCAGTCTTTCAGGGGTTTTGCCACAGAAAATGTTTTATAAAAATATTTTCTGCCCTCGTTTTCTTCGAGTTCTTTCCTTGTTGAAGACTACCATTCTCTCTCGCGTGGTATTTTCTCGCTGACACCATAATTCCTGGTTTAGGCATATTTACATGTTGTCCATTACGTTGAGGAGAGTTGATCATTTAGACTAGATGATCTGCTGCTTATAGAGGTGGCAGCATTTTTACATTTTAATCAGTGAGGGCAGTCATTCATATCAGAGAGCAAGATTTACCCTTCCACGATCTTGGAAAATCCTGTTTCCTCATAGCAACAGTTGTGCGACGTTATGGTGAGCACAAACACATGCACTATTCAAGGTGAACTGCCATTGTCAAGTATTGTTGCAAGTTTTGTTGGTGTGAAATTATTGACAATATTTCATTCGAAGCTCTGGAAGCTCCCAACCGTCTCAGTTTCCATTTTACTGCTAAAAGGATAATGTCTACGTCACTGAGAACAGTGACAACAACACATTCATATTCATGTTGCATTGTGGAGAAATAGCTCATAGATCAGCCAGCGTTCTCATCTGGAACAGGATGCTTTGGGAGAATACTTCTTCATTGATGATGCTTTTTCATAGGATGAAAGTATGTGGAGTGTATATACTCCTTAGTGAACTGTGGTTTAGAATCGGTAGAAGTTCGCGCGTGATTAGAAAGTCCATGTTGGACTGAATCAAGGTGAAATTTAGTATGTAAAGGGGATATCCCCTATTAGAGGGTGATTTATGAATCCACCGATGTATTAGGTGGTTTAAATGTACTGATGTTAATATGAAACTTTTATGATGTGGGCTGCGCAGGTTTTATATGATCTGAAGTAGTGTTTAAATCAGTATGTAAACTGTGCAGATCCAGCTTACCTTACCTTTGTTTATGATGAAGTAATGACAGTTGTATATGTTTGTTTTTACTGACTCCTGAATTTACAGTGCTGCTCATCGATCCACCGGGCTTCCGGGCTTTCAGTAGCACCTTGATGTAGTAAGATTTCCTTTTATATAATTCTTGTAGTATCTGGCAAGCATACGAAGTGTGAATATTTACGATTCAGCCAAACGGTGTGAGGTTCTTAGTTGCCAGCATTATCATTTCTACAGTCATTATTATTAGGGGATCTGATATCTATGATAGTGTAATTCTGTTGTAATTTATAGACGTTTGATTTTATTTTTATTTCCTTTAGGCTCCAGTTGTTTGTTGATTCCTCTGTAAATGTTCATAAAAGGATCCTCTATTCGTGGCGTAGTGGAGATTGAGCTGACCAAACATTCCTCGCAGTTATTATTACGACAACAGCACGCTATATGAATCTCTCTCTCTCTCTCTCTCTCTCTCTCTCTCTCTCTCTCTCTCTCTCTCCGTTTTATCCGATCCGGGGCTTATGAAGCTTCATAGTTCTAGAGATCTCATTACCCGACGTGGGTTTGCAAAGTTCTGAACAAACTTGGATTTTGGAGGTGAAAGATGATGTCGCTGTATTAATCTTGTGTTGGGGATCGCCTGCATGCAAGGAAGCGGCTCTTTCAATAGGGACGCTGGGAAATTCTCTCTCACTTCTGCACAAGGTTCGAAGTTTGGATTTGGTTCTCGGCGGTCGGTTTGTGCCATCTCTTTTCGCGTTGTTACATATTTATGTATGCCTGGGTTTGCGCATGCGTGCTCCATGATCTCAAACTCTGCATACACATACACACACACACACACACACACTAATACTGTGGACAAATACAACTGCGTTGTTGAAGAAGAAGAGCGTTCTGTCACAAATTTTAGAAATCTCTTGCTCTCATTCACTGGATCAGCTCTAACACTCTGGGCCCTTTGTGAAAAATTTATGGAAAATGAGTCTGTCTTTAAAGGTGTTTTAACCCCACTTCCCTGTATTATGTTTATGTGAATATATATATATATATATATATATATATATATATATATATATATATATATATATATATATATATATATATATATATATATGTGTGTGTGTGTGTGTGTGTGTGTGTGTGTGTGTGGTTGTGTGTGTATTTATGTATATATATATGTATATATGTGTGTGTGCATGCACGCTTTGGCTTCAAAAGATTTTACTTATTGATTGTTCAATAAAGGAAATATCTGCATTGACAAATCTTATGATTTGTAGCTGTGCATAATGCACTTTTAGTAGCATGACTTGTTTTTGTGCAATTATCCTTGTATTTATTTTTTGCCCATCTCAGTACTTGATCATTTCCAGAGTTAAATGTATGAATGGTATATAAGTGTTGAAGAGGCATTGCATGGAGATTCCTACTGTGTCTTCGTAAACTTACAGTAATTAACTGTATGGAAAGGAGAAACACAAGCGGAGGGAAAGAATGACGTTGCTTTCTCATTAGGGGAACTCATTCGTTTTTGGTTTCTGACAGACACCGCATTAATTAATAATGCACGGGAGGCACCCAAATAAGCTCTTTTTTTTTTAAGTTCCTGTCTTCTGTCTTTTTGGTTATAGTATATATAATCTTGGCGGCCTCTTATTTTACATGGTAACTAGTTTCTTTTATTCATAAGCGCCTGTCCAATATCCGATGCCTCTCGCTATGTTGATCATTCACAAAGTTTTGAAATACCTTTTCGCTTTTCTCTTAACGAATTTCTATTCTCATTATCGTAATTACGCTATGGTGAGCTTGCTATCCCACCCTCCCATATTTACTTTTCCATATGATTCTATAACTGAAACTCGCGGTTATCTATTCGTGTTTAGATTAAAGTATTTCTCCCCTCTTCAAAGTTTTTCTTTTCCCTAAACGACTTCTACAGTTATTTCCATTGACGTTCATATACTTCTAATAAAAAAAACACATTTGAGGCTTGGGCAACTCTCTCTAAGGTAAACCTAAATTTTCAGCCGTTCTCTTATCTTTCTTGATTTAGCTGAACAAATGTAGCTACAATGCCCTCTTACCAGGTAATTAGTTTGAATCCAGAATCGGTAAGCGGAGCTTATTACTGTATAAAACATTTTCTCAAAAGTGAGATAAATATAGAAATATTTTTAGGCCTCGTCATATTTTTTTATTTTAACGAGATTATAATTATTAGTATTTACACAGATTGCAGCTTTACACTTATATACATCTTAAGTAAAACAGTAGTGCAAAAGCGATTTTTTTCACGGTTTTTATTTTATTTGCTCTTTGTCATTTATCGTAACAGTTCTTTTGTTTAGTAAAAGATTTTAGATAGATTTGCAGTGGGGTTTGCATAGAAATACGTCTCTCTCTCTCTCTCTCTCTCTGTCTCTCTCTCTCTCTCTCTCTCTGGGAAACTTCGTTCTTATTAGGGGTGTGCTTCAACGGAATAAGTTCTCTTTGGGAGAATGTTCTTTACTTTTGTTCATCATTTTAGTCTTATTTGTAACCCAAAGTTGACTGATTTTTCTAGGTAATTTCATGATTTAATTTTTAAGTTTCCCTTTTTTTTGGCATAGACTGAAGACACATACTAAACAGATTTTAGTTATGTGAAGTGAAGATATATATCTGCAAACATTTTTAATTACCTTGAACAAAAGCATGGTGCATTGATCACTCACATTTCAGTGCGTGTCTGTCGGCCGCAGTGGTTTCACGTTCTGGCTGTCTGTCTTCAGTGGCGTCCCTTGTTCTCCCTCCAGTGTTTACTTACAGCTTTTCCGCTCTTTTTATTTCCACTAGTTCACGATTTTCACGATTTTCCCACTCCGAGAGAAATGTGTTTCTTCAACATTTTTATGTTTTTGCTCACTTTTAGTTCATTTTAGTCTCTTCGTTTAGTCGCCATTTTTTTCTTTTTCTGTATAGAAATCTGGTTATTTCAGAGTCTTAAATTATGCAAATTCTATCATCCTGATCGTTTGGTCTTTTTGTGTTCTTCCATTGTATTTGAATGTTGAAAAGGGTGTTGTTTCATATAAACCGTTCCAGTTCCCATGACCCCTTAGATTCAGTACAAATAGAAAAGTTTGTTCTTTTATGTTCAGACTTTTCGTTTTGATTTTTTCGCACCTCTATTTAATAGTTTGTTTTTCTTTTTCATACAAAGCTGTGAGTTTATCATGATGTAAATTGGATATATGCTTCAGTTTCATAATTTCAATGTATTTATCTTTAGCATTTTGTTTTGTTCAAAGTGCTGTTCCCATTATCTTACTGTATATAAATAATATATATATATATATATATATATATATATATATATATATATATATATATATATATATATTTATATATATATATATATATATATATATATATATATATATATATATATATATATATATATATATATATATATATATATATATATATATATATATATATATATATATATATATATATATATATATATATATATATATATACTGTTGTTTCATTGTTTCTTTCTTTCTTTCCTGGTTACCTTCAGTCACATAAGCGGCATGACATAGCCGCCAGAAAGAAGGATCACCAGCATCGTCTCCAATCCCTTACATGTACTTAATCATTTACCCTTACTGCCCACACGCTTGCTTCCTGGGCATCTAGTGCCCCCTTTGCGGTATTAATAATTCTAAGATACGCAATACGTTGGAATAAATTAATAGGAGTTTTATTGAAGTCACAAAATTATGTGATATTGGATTACTTATATTTTTAAGGTCAGCGAAAAGGGGTCAACAGTATTGGATCAAACACTTTGAATATGTACCTGAGAAGTAATTATGGAAAGGTTCAATGTCAGTATTTCATCAACAATAAATATAGCAAGAATTCTTTCCTTTCCGTCAGTCCAGCAGCGAGATGAAAATCATTCAGTGATATTTCAGGTTCCTCTAAAAATAACTGTAAATAAAATTCATCGTACCGTAAATCTCAATAGAAATATACTGAGTACATTGAGCTATATACAGTATATTGGTAATCCAACTTTGTCTGTCAACAAGTCCATAGTATTTGAACTTTTTCTGTTCAAATGGGATGGTAAGCTTCATTTATTCTTCAGTGTATCGTGGATTTTCGACATAAAATCCACGAAGGTGCAACAAGAAATATCTCGTATTTGTTTTCCATTTTATATATGTTCCTCCTCTACCTCCCTCCCTCCTGATGCTACGCAGTGTTTCTTTTTGACAAGAATCGTTGTTTATTTTAAAGAGCATCTTATCTTCCTTGTTCTTCCTGACTTTAGGATCCTTGAGGAGTCTCGCCACGTTTTCCTCATTTTGCTTCACATTTCGTCAGACTTCCTCGGCTCATTTTGCTTCTCCTCGACCCTGTTCTTCTAAAGTGAGATATTTTTGGAGAGATCTGCTATTATTTATTTCCGGGTGACTGTTGGATGATTTTTTAATTAGTCGGTTTCCCGTATTTATCGAATGGATGATTCTAAATTGTTATCTCTTTTTACTGACATTTTCCCTTTTATTTTTGCTTTATTTTCTTTAATTTTAATTTTTTTTTTTATCGCCCCTTCCATGGTCTCTCACGTCTATCGAGTTATTTAAGCTTAGTGCAGCTTTAATAGAACAAGAAAAATTAAAATATTTGTAGGAGGATTATCTGTTTATCCTGATCCTTTCTCAAATGGCCAGATATTTGTAGCTGGTTGTTGTAATCCTCACAGAATTTTGCATAAACCAATTCTACTGATGACCTAAAGTAATGCGAGTGTTTTTTCTAATGTCCTTCTTTTAAAGAACGGTCTTTAAACACTTTACAGGCATAGATATCCAAGTAAAAGAACCGATCGCATCCAGTCACTTTTAATTGCAATACAATTAATACGTCCTAGCTATGCAGTGATTTCATGAAAATGCAGAGTTTGCCTGGGCTAACATCAGCAAGCCATACTTAATGTTATAATAATTTGTCCTAATTAATTGTACTGTTCACATCACATTTTCTGATAATGTATCTTTCTCTTTTGTACATTTATTGATTGGTTTATAGACGTTCACATGTTGTTGCTTATGTGAGTATTTGATGTAACCTGGGGAGAGTGATAGATCTGGTAGCGATAGATTTGGAATAGTTCAATGTACACACTTGTTACACTGAATTCATCATAAGAGCAACAATGGGAATTACGGTTACTGACGAACCTCTCTCTGCCATCGTCTTTGAATTAACCTGGTCATAGTTAAGTTGAATTGATTTTAATATAGAATTTAGGCCAAAGGCCAAGCACTGGGACCTATGAGGTCATTCAGCGCTGAAACGGAAATTGACAGTAAAAGCTTTGAAAGATGTAACACGAGGAAAACCTCGCAGTTGCACTATGAATCAATTATTAGGAGAGGGTGAAAAGTAGGATAGAAGAAAGAATGTGAAAGGAGGTACAGTGAAAGGAATGAAAGTGATTGCAGCTAGGGGCCGAAGGCACGCTGCAAAGAACCTCAAGTAATGCCTACAGTGTACCGCATTAGGTGCACTGACGGCATTTCCCTCCTACGGGGCCTGGGTTTAGTGTTATATTTGAAACAGCTCTGTGTACATACACACTTCTTCCACCGAATTAGTGTGAGAGTAACGATGGGAATTGTGATTACGGATAAACCTCTTTTTTGAGACTGTGAAATCAGGAGTTTTCTAGTAAATTTTACACAGGAAGGCTGCGTTAGCTGACGGTTTCGAATGATGGTCACGAGCTGTACCCTCCTATAGTTCCTTTTTCTAAGAAAAGGGCTGCTTTTTAATTTCATATCTTAAGTTAATACTTTCGTACGTTAAAGGTAACTTCTAAAACCCCCGTGCTATACTGATATCATATTCAAGGGCTTTTATTCGCGCTTCCTGAGGGAACAGTACTCATCGCCTGCTATAAACTTTTTCATGATTCTTAGCTTCCGTTGACCAAACACATCTGGTCTTCTCCTTACTTCGAAATTTATTTATTTCTTTTATCCTCAAAGCGTTTGTGAAGACACCTACAGCAGCATGCTGCTTTCATTGTTAGAGGCATTCTCTTTGCAGATCTGATTATATTCCAAACAGATTTCCGTTATGCCCAGTAAGCTGTGGAATGCCTTCTCTAGCTCCCATGGCCTAATTTTAGGACCTATTAGTGAACGTTATCATGTGTCTGTTGAATTTTGCATATTGGTTCTCACATTTCATTTCCTATATGATTTGGAATCCAGGAACAGCCAAACAAGCGCTATAGTCAACATTTTTATTCCACTGGGACGTTTCAGCTTTAACACTCTGCCATTTTCGACCTAAAATAGAGGCAAAACACAAAAAATTGTTTTGGCGTTTTGCCTCTGTTTTAGGTTGAAAAGAGGCAAAGCCCAAAACTTATGTTTTGGTGTTTTGCCTCTATTGAGTTTCGGCTTTAAGACGCTAAGCCATTTTCGACCTAAAATAGAGGCAAAACACCAAAACTTGATGTTTCGCCTCTGTTTAAGGTCGAATAGAGGCAAAACAGCAAAACTTATGTTTTGGTGTTTTGCCTCTATTGAGTTTCGGCTTTAACACACTAAGCCATTTTCGACCTAAAATAGAGGCAAAACACAAAAACTTATGTTTTGGCGTTTTGCCTCTGTTTTAGGTTGAATCGAGGCAAAGCAGCAAAACTTATGTTTTGGTGTTTTGCCTCTATTGAGTTTCGGCTTTAACACACTAAGCCATTTTCGACCTAAAATAGAGGCAAAACACAAAAACTTATGTTTTGGCGTTTTGCCACTATTGTGTTTCGTCTTTTCACACTCTAAGCCATTTTCGACCTAAAATAAGAGGCAAGCCTCTATTGGGTTTCGGCTTTAACACACTAAACATTTTCGACCTGAAATAGAGACAAAACACCAAGACTTTTGTTTTGGTGTTTTGCCGCTATTGCGTTTTGGCTTTAAAACACTAAGCCATTTTCGAGCTAAAATAGAGGCAAAACACCAAGACCTATGTTTTGGTGTTTTGCCGCTATCACATTTCGGCTTTAATATACTAAGTCATTTTCGATGTAAAATAGGGGCAAAACACCAAAACTAATGTTTTGGTGTTTTGCCCCTATTGCGTTTCGGCTTTTGTTAATGTCAATGTATAAAGATGTTTTTCTCCACCTCAAGCGCAACAACTGATCACCAAACACATTGAGATCCTCTTCTTGCATCAAAAGCAATTTCTGAAGCAATCAATGAAACGTAGTGAAGAATTTGCCTTCCTCCTGAGCTCGTCTGCCTTTCCTTCACGCGCGCAAATACATCAATGAATACATACGCACGTTTACATGTACATACATATATACACAAATAGCTTCATGTATACAGTATACATATTGTATATATATAATGTACACTAAACCTCAAACCATAACTTGATATGTATCCACACCTATTCACGATATCTCTCGAGAGAGCACTAGTGAAAGATATCTCTCTCGATATCTTTCACTAGTGCTCTCGTGTCTGAATAATTACATATTTTGTTTCACTCGGCATGATAATTGAATCGAGGGCAATAAACTTCAGCAATGATTCCACTTTTAACTCGCCTCTTGACCCCTTCCTCGTTGCTACTACAAGACTCTCTCTCTCTCTCTCTCTCTCTCTCTCTCTCTCTCTCTCTCTCTCTCTCTCTCTGGTCTAATTATATGGATTACGTTTTCTTTGAGCTCAAAGCGAGGGTTCCTCATGCTATCAGGAAGATCTGAGACAGCCCTTCCAACATTTTACTCTTCGGAAAACGATATTTATCCCGCTCTGCAAATTTCAACTGTTTCTTTCTTTCACCTGCATGCATGCAATGGTGTGCTATTACTGTATATTTCTCACCTTTTTTCCTTTACTTTTTCATTTGCATTAGCAATAGTAAAGGGCATCTGGTTTCCGATCCCACACCAGCATCCTTCGTAGCCAAGCGTAAGAGATACGTACAGTCACTCAAAAATGTATTGCAACATGTTCCAGAAGTTTTCGTTCACCTAACAGTAATTTGTTCTTTTGATATTTACAAGGAAATGTAATTTTCTTATGCGACTTTGGTTATTAATCATACGGTTAACAATATAAAAAAGAATGGCAAGTGAAAAATTCATATTACGAAAAATGACGAAACATTTTGAAAAATTTCACTTCAGATGATTGGGCAAAAGAGTCAAAGAAGAAACTATATTTCGAATCCAGATAAAAGCTTATTGACTAATAAAATAATATTGAATAACCATCAATGAAATTACATATAAATAAAGAAAGAAAGAATTCAACCATTATCATTGTCAACAAAAAAAAAAAAAAAATCTCATAACGTCGTATGTTATCGTGTGACTCCACATTCGGGCAGGAAAAGTTTAAACTGTCTCCTCACGTGCACCGATAAGATGGGCAACAGACTAAGCCGCACCACAATCATTAGCTTGCATAAGACTAATGTTTCTATTGTAGATATTGCTCGGCAGCTTAGCGTAAATAAAACAACCATGTATAGAGGGATACAACAACAGAGAGAACGAGGAAACATGATAAATTCATTGTAAAAACTGGAGGACAACCCCATTGTTGCACTACGTTAAAGATCATCATCGGATGATCACTCAGGCTGTCGGGAAAGGTGCAAGTGCTACAAGCTGGGTCTTCCCTGCACAGCTCTGTGCACTTGCAAATGTGAAGTCTAGATAAATATTGCCCTCTCTTCAGTAGATAATCTAGCTTGAGCATCCAACGTCATGCTATGCCTACCTTCTTATCCTCGAAACAGGTTGAGAGACCTATACATAGATTGGTTGCGTTTAGTCCGTATTTCTCTTCTTTTCTTTTTATGGTTACAGTCTTAGACACAATGTTGTATGTGACCATACCATTACTATTTCAGTTGAAAATAGCATATTAGTTAAACTGTCTGATCACATGAATATACCATTAAATAAAAACAGTTGGTCTCTATGTCTGCTAGCGCTGTGGATAAAAAAAAAAAACTTTTATGGCAACCATTTTGTACGCCATCTTGGTTACAATTCATTTAGTAAGGGTTTTCAATAAAAGTGTGGTATGGAACATTTTTATAACCTAAAAGTCGAGGTTTAAAAAAAAAAAAACTGGCATATTCCATCCAATAGATGCTCCCAAACCAGTGAATCTCAACATAGATGGCGGCCATTTTGAAAAAATAGCCGCCATCTTGGATTTTCAGGTGGCCAGCGCCCTTTTCTAAGAGAGCGTAGTCTTAGGAATGTTTGTGCCAAATTTCATGCTTGTTTCACTATCTGAACGATTTTTACAGCAATCTGCTGCACTATAAAGAGAGAACATTACGCTCTCCCTTCAAGTTGCTGCTCAAACCATCCGTAACAGGCTACATGAGACCAAGATATTTTTCATCATACTCCTGTCAAGAAACACTTCATATCAGCGAAACACAAAGAATAGAGGCTAGGGTTTGCGTTATAATATAATCCAGTGGCCGATGATTTCTGTAAAGTCATCTTTTGATGATGAGGAGAGACTTTCTCCACTGATGAGCATGGTAGTCTTCTTCACTGCTGGCATTTAGCATCAACTAAATTAATGTTGAACTTCTAGCTAATTTTTAATTCTTTAGAAACTTAGATAATAAGAAATACAAAAATAGGCGTTATATATTCAGTTAACTTCATAAGAGGCATCAAAATGATAGGCCTAAGTAGCAATGAAAGAAATGAGAAATTACACATGATAATGGCAATATATATATATATATATATATATATATATATATATATATATATATATATATATATATATATATGTGTGTGTGTGTGTATGTATGTATGTGTATGTGTGTATGTATGTATGTATGTATGTATGTATGTATGTATGTGCGATTATATTCTATGTATTACAAAAATAGACGTGAAATCTGTTAGTCTAGTTCAGCATATTTTATATTAAGTTTCACTAGTTCCCAATATACATAGGATTAGTCATTCAAAAATTTAATTAATAATAATGTGAAGCAAATCTTTACAAAAATCGTATTTGTTGATGTTAATAAGACTAATAGTTCAACTTGTAACAGTCGTAGGCCTATGTCTACAAAGTTCACACATATGAAGGAGATAAAACAACGATAGTGATGGCAGTTGGAGATGAAAATATTAAAACATAAGAACAGCGATGACCTCTGAAGTATTACAGTAACATCCTTTAAGTAAAATATGACAACAGTAAGCAGTATCAGAAAAAGCCCTGTTTAAGGGAAACTGCAGATAATTTCTCGGACCCACCACTAGTGTTCAGTTGTTTCACGCGCTTACAACTGAGTTGCCAAATAGCGCCAGATGTCGCTATTATAAGCTGTTGTCCGAAAAGATTTGAAGTGTGTTGCAAAACTTTTTTGAGTGATTGTACATGCCTGTGGAAAAGCAGGCCTAAATATGAGAACAACCGAATCCTAACAACCTAAGCCAAGACAAGTAACAAGGAGTGAAAACCACGCCCACGCATCACGCCCCTGTAGGTAACTAACGAGGAGAGCATGGGATGGCAACTTGGAAGTAATGGGTACCCACCCCTGCACGCTTTTTGCCGCCCACACCACCAACATGGGAATGAGACAAGCCAGCCTAGAGAAATTCAGTATTCACATGATGTCTCACACACACACACACACACACACACACACACACACACACACACACATCATTGTTTTAGGATTGTTAATGCTG